>NW_020653715.1:1271325-1332534 GCF_003589595.1 Hyposmocoma kahamanoa
TAGAGTTCTAGAATACGACGCTTAGTCTTTTTAGTCGTTTTAGTTCTATAAGTCTTTTAAGCTTCCTAGGGTTAAAAGACTTGGACTCGAATTAGTCTTCAGTTTTAGTCTTATGACTCAAGACTTGAGGGTTAGACGACTAGACTAGTCGTGAGGCGTTGAAAATTAGTCGAGGTTTTTTGAAAGGCCTTACAAGACTGAGTCTCTTTCATCACTAACCGGAACGTAGTAATGCTCACATTACTGCTCGGCGGCAGAAATAGGTAAGGTGGCAGTACTTCTCTGGACGAACTCTTCCACAAGAAGCTCTACTGGTACTACAACTACTATAGAGTACATAGTTCTCGCTAATATTCTATTGTAGCCAATGATGGTTAAAAAAGAATTCACGCAAAAAAAAACAAAAATCACAATAAGTAAATGTCATTAGAACAAATCGATTCCATCATTGAATAATGATATTACTATCATTAGTTACAGGTTTCTATACCACGGTATGATGTTTTTTTACGAGTGTGCTAGAAGTTTCGGAACGTTTATGCGGTTCGTAGTCACGGGTTGACTTATCTGTAATTAGTGACAATAACAACCACGCCAATAACCATGAAGACGGACATCGTTAATCAATAGATGTCGCTGGCATCTCGTATTGGCCATGTAATTTTTAAGTAATTTTCCAGAACCCGAAATAATTTCGCAAATGCAGCGACTTACAACAAAATATCGTCGGTGTTTTGTAAAAAGGGAATAATCGCCATCTTGAAAAATTTTTCGGGGTTGCATATTTTAGGTTTTAATTAAGTTGAAATTAAAACAGGACGTAGATATTTTAAAACAGTCGTAAACAATTGAAACACGCTCCTTGAAACAGAAATTAAAAATGGCGCTTTCGATCTTTCTACAAAATATCAACTACATGTTTAAAAAATCATGAACCCAGTAACCCAGTAAGTACAGAGAAAAATAGTTCCCGCGTTGGCCACCAGAGGCGATATGAGCTGATGACTTGTTATGTATAATGTACTCTTTGCCAATGACCTGGTCACAAATAAGGGAATTTCGTGTGCTATAAGTATCAGAGCAACGGAATTGATCTAGAAAAGTTCGTTTCCCAAGTTGGTCGTACCGGGATAGAACCCGGTACTTTATCAAGTGACCATTTTGCTACTGGGCCACCGAGGTTTCCAAATAAATCGTTTTAAAATTTTTTTTTTTTAATTTATTTTCCAAAATGACTTAGTGCACGTAATTTTATTTGTATTAAGATCGAACTCGATCTCCGTGGTTGAGGGGCTTGCACACCGGTTTTCATGAGGTCCCTTCCAAGAAAATAAAAAGAAAAAAGTCGAGATACAACAACGCTATAAGTATCTTATTTCCACTACATCAGGAAGTATGCCTTACATTTTGAACAATTGTGAAATCTTGTACCGTAACAGAGTCTCCGTATACTACTTACGTAAGGTGGCGTGCCGACGCTTCGGGCTTCGCCCTCCGCTACACCTCGTACAAAGTGAACAGTAAATTTTGACAGCAAATTATTATTAAACACCCATAGACATCCCCACATGCCGATTTTCAGCTGAATTAGAGCAAATTTCCATCTGCCGCCAAAAGTTTGTATGGCAGCCATATTAAAAAAAATGGCGAAAAATAAATCTTGACCGCAAATTATTATTAAACTGCCATAGACTCCCCCATATGCCGATTTTCAATCAAATTAGAGCAAATTTTCATTTGCCGCCAAAAAATACTTCTATGGCAGCCATATTGAAAAATGGCGAAAAACCAATTTGATCAAAAATTATTATCAAGCACTCCTAGAGACCCCCATATGCGAAGTTTTAAAGGCATCTGAGCAATTTTTTTTCTGCCGCCTACGAACGCTTCTATGACGGTCATATTTGAAAATGGCGAAAAACAAATTTTGAGCACAAATTATTATCCATTTCTAGTGGCCTTCACATGCTAATTTTCAGTCGAATCAGAGCAGATTAGATTAGAATCGAAGCAGTTTTTTCTTCGGCCGCCATGTTGGATTCGCCATTTTGATTTTTTTTACACATGCAGTTGACCACTATTACTCTCTATGACATTCCTTCCAGCACCTCCTACCTATCTCAAATACTTTCCGTGATAGAACGCTTCGAAATTTGTATGGCGGCAATCTTGTTTATTCGAACATTTTTTATTTTCCGCAAAAATTGACCAAGGTGTATCCCATAAAAGTGCACAAAAATCCCCTCATGTATTATAGTTTTTGCAGGCCGTTGATCACTCGTTTATATTTTCCACATTCAGGTGTTCTCATATTTGATTCTTTGCCTTGGAGCGTATCCGTGTACGGATACGGTTATAAATATCTTTTTTCCATCATATCGGGAAGTATGCGTTCTATTTTTCTAAGTGAGTCTGGATTTGTAGCTTTATATATATTATATAAAATAGTAGCAGTAGCGCTCCTTGTGAAAGAGATCGTCCAGGGAAGTTCTGCCACCTTACCTATTTCTGCCGCCAAGCAGTAATGTCAGCTTTACTGTGTTCCGGTTTTGAAGGGTAAGGGTGCTGGTGAAATTACAGGCACATGGGACTTGTCAACTTATGTATCAAGGTGACCGGCGCAGTGACAGTGCCCCTCAGATCTTTGCGATTTAAAGCTCTGAATGGCACTGCAACTCTGTCCTCCTTGTCATAACTGACGCATTTGCATTTTGGTAACTTTTGAGATATTAGTACGTACAGTTTTCTTCTTTGAAAAAATGTCAATTTAGCTGATTTTGCTTAACAATAAATTTAAACTAAATAAGATATAAAAAAACGCTTACAGGGTGTTGTAGATCTCGATTCATTAATTCCATATATGTTAATAACTCAGTTTCTTTAAAAATACGATTACCTACGTTAGTTATGATAAGAAGGGCAGAACTATTACGGACATTCGTGTAGATTACCAGGCACACGACTTCTTCGTCTCGCCATTTGATATTATAAAAGCCAGTGTTCGCTTATTAACTAATTACAAAAACTGAACAGTCTAAGTTGCCAACTTTCGACCAATAACATCAGGCCATCAATTAGATTTCAAAATAGAGGGTAGTCGTTGTCCACTTGGATTTATGACGACGTCCGGGACGATTACAGAAATGTCACCGATACAAATCCCGCTTCGGACACGTTAAAGACATTGACTACGCATTAAACCGTCAAGACGAGAGGAAATAACAGAGATACATAACAACACTGCTTCCTTATTTCAATGTTTAATTAAAAGTTTTCCAACGGAAACGAGGATTTTGAAATGCGTCATTCAGCCAATAAATTCATATTTCCAATCTTGTTTCGTAACGAAAAATCATTAAATGACAAACATCGTAAAGTGGCAGAGAAATAGAACGCATTCTCCCGGATTTAAATATAAAACTGAACGAGCGACATATTTTTAAAAGTTCGAACGACGACACTTAAAACTAATCGCTGTTTTCGATTCGAGCGTCTTTTGAAAGAGTTCGAATGCGCGTTCTAAATTTGAGAATGTTTTCGATTTTCGAACGGCTGCCGGTGCGTGTCAATTGCTGCTGAAAAATGGGGGATTTTTTTTTTTTTCAAATTTTATTGGTATTTTTCCAGCTTGTAATATCGACACGTTTTCTTTTAGTTTTTTTTACTAAAGACTATTGGCTCAGCGGTTAAGACATTGGACGCCACCAGGAAATCCCGGTTTCAACTTTGTAATTTGGAACAGAAATTTCGTTGTTTGAGACCAGTTCGTCCAGGAAAGTACGGCCAACTTTCTTATTTCTGCCGCCAAGCAGTAATGAGAGCATTACAGCGTCCCGGTTTTGAAGGGTAAGGGTGCCGGTGGAATTGCAGGCACGTGGGACTTGTAAGCTCTTGGCTTATGGCTTTAAGATCTTTGTGATTTAAAGCTCTGAGTGGCACTGCAACTCCTGCATGACTTGTTCGTCCCGTCACTTGGTATAATAAAAAAAAAGCATTTATTACTTTCTTTTTTAATGTAAAACGGACGAAAGCTTGTCTACAATCCTTTTGACGTAAAGGGAGAGTGATTCACTCTAGCCTTGAATAGCCCTAAATTGTTGATTTAGGAAAACATTTCATTCCTTTGCCACTGCATTACGAAGGATGATGCTGGGTTTCGTGCGTATGGGTGTAAGAAATCCTTTCAGAAGTACTTATAGGGATGAGGTAAAATTTAACAAAACCCCAAAGATTTTTCTATTATGAAGTCGTTTCAAATTGCACACGAGAACGAAGGCCCGGTAAGCGTGCGAGCAATTTCAGGCGCGATGCGTATCGTATGAACAATGGGCGATTTTGCTTGCGCCTCTCACAGTATCGTCGACAAAAACGCCTAGCGTTCAGCTAACACGGCTCTAACACGCTTTTTTAGCGGCGTAGTGTTAAATACGAGATTATGTGTTACCGTAACATTGGTTTTTGTTAACATTTTGATCGGCTTTAATTAATCGCAATGTTACCGTTGGGCTAATTAAAAGAATGTTTACGATTTAATCGATATTCTTAAGGTCTATTCTGTGTTTTGTGAATCGAATTTTTAAAAATAATGAACATAATAAGACGTCACTGTGAAAAAGAAGATAAATTACGATACATAGAGTCTTATTCTGTAAACAGTACGTTGCATTCTCGACGTTCGATAGCGATCAGTCAAACAACATGTTGAATGACATTTTCGTTGTACAATTGCTACCAAGCTCCACCTCATTGTTGGTAACTGATTTCTAATCCTTCGAAACGCTTATTCAATGCGATATAAAGTGCAATTTTGATTATAAGCAGTTGAGAATGGCAGACAATGAATAGTTGTACCCAAGGCAACAATGCAAAGATCGCTCTCTCCTCGGAAATTCGTGTTTCTTTGACGTGAACTTTGAGTTTGGAAATGCGCTTCTGTTTAACAGTTTTGAATATTCACGTTTAGTAATGATGCATCTACAAAGTTTTAGTATTTCGAGGGATTTCACATTTGAAAAGCTCCTTTTGCAATGTTTTAAGTTTATTTTGATTGTATAACGTCATACACATAATTACGTCAGTCTTTGATGACATGGAACAGTAATATAAATATAATATAAATGTAATAAATAGAGAGAGAATTTAGGGTAGAAAATTAGGATATTTAGTGGCAATAGACCTCCTTGTGAAAGGGTTCGTCCAGAAAAGCCACCGTACCTATTTCTGGGGTCAAGCAGTAATGCCAGCATTACTGTGTTCCGGTTTTGAAGGGACATGGGACTTGCCAACTTATGTCTCATGGTGACGGGAGCGGTGGTAGCGCCGCTCAAATCTTAGCCGTTTAAATCTCTAAGTGGCACTGCAGTTTGCAAGTGCTACGTCCACACGTGTCGCTAAACACCAGGCGCACACTTGTTCGTCTCTGGGTATCATAAAAAAAGACGCAAAGGTCCTATATAAAATGTAATGTTAACAAAAATAAGTAAAATTAAGATCAATTCAAGACAATAAAAACAATAGTTTTACACGTAGTAAAAAGTCTACACATGTCCTCAAATATTAAGGTACTATAACAAGTCGAACGTAGAAAGCACTTTTCATAAAATTTTACGATTAGTTTATTTCGGCCGCAAAGACGTTCCGATCGGCCCTTTAAAGCAAGCGACATCGTTTTAGTGTCACTTACCATAATGTGATCGTAAATCTTGAAGGTATACCGCCATTTGTTAATGTACGATGCAATCGGTATCGATTCGTAATTAATCGATGTTAAACAGAATAAGGACGCGCGTTTGTTTCGAATTCCAAATTCGAAATACGAAATCTTAAGGTTTTGTTTTTATTCTTTTATAAATTAGGGGTTTCCAAATTTAAAAAGAGTGCAATTTTTAAAGACTGAAAAATCAAAAACGTAAAAATCTTTTTTTTTACCGGTACAGGTTTTTACACGGCCTGCCACAAAAGGTGGCAAGTGGTCCAAGGCCGGACATGTCATTACGTCTCTATGGACCGTTCATTAAGTGGTACTTAGCGTTGACACGTTCTGTTGTTAGGTTACTCGGTTCTGTATTTGCATGGCGACGTTTGTTTCTTATTTGTGTTGAATGTTTTTTTATGGGGAGAATGAATTTGCAATTTACATATAATATGAAGCTAGCGGAAATGTCGTAGAAACCCAACAAGGAATTAATTCAGGAGATGGCAATCTTCACCTTGTGCATTAAACTTTTTACGACACCAAACGACGGGACGAACAAGTCGTGTGCCTGGTAGTAAGCGACACGCCTGTCCATAACAGTTGCAGTGCCACTCTGAGCTTTGAATCGCAAAAATCTTAGGGGCATCATCACTGCACCCGTCACCCTGAGGCATAATTTAACAAGTCTCAGATGCCTGAGACCTTTTTTACGTTCCGGGTTTACCTATAAAATCGAAACGCAGCAATGCTCGCAATACTGCTTGGCGGCAGAAGTAAGTAAGGTCCGTACTTTCCTGGACGAACTGTTTCACAAGGACCTTTACTCGTTTACCTACGCATTTGTCATTGTATTGGATGTAAAAGTTTTTCAGGTTTGATGACATAAGTATTACTGGTCAAATGTATGTCCATATTTACCATCTACAACATTCATCATAGACAAAAAACTAAATGGTACGCCATAGATCACACAATTGTAACAGGACATCACTAGCGAGTAAGATCGAACTAATTTATAAATATAATTTCTATGTAAAAAGTTTGTTGTTTTTTTTTGTCTCCGGCACAAGTAAAAAAACTCAAGAACGACAAAGATAGTGAACTTATACAGCCAGTAACTAAAATAATTATCCTTCCATATTCTGTTCAATGCCAAAGCATTCAGTCATACCTGTCAAAGCTCTATTGTCTATGTCTAATAATCTATGGTACATAGTAAGACTAGAGACACGCAATATATCGATATGTTGTATAATAATGATGATTGATCGCGATTCATAGCGAATTAGTTGCTTTTTTACTGTGGGAAAGGTCTCGGAAGGTTAGTTTAGCCGATACGTGAAGTATTTTTAGGTTGTTTTTTTCTAGATTATTTTTTTTTAGATTATATTACTGAGTACGGGTGCATTTAAACGTATGTTGAGGTGGTTCGGGCACATTGAGCGGATGAATAAGCTGAAATAAGCCTAATTGAGCTAAATTATAAGCAAAAACTACTTTTTGCTAGCTCCGACTTGGTTCACTGGCAGGTATTAAAATCATGGAGACATTTGAGATTCGTAAGTAATTTTTTATGGCAACACAGCATAAAATAGAAGTTGACATTAATAAAATAAGTGTAGCTTCAATGTGCCACACATTAGACACAAAAACACACATATACTATATTGTCTATTACTGTCATGTCATCACTTAGTAATATTAATAAAAAAAAAACATGGTAGCCTAATAGTTTCACTTGTCGACTCTCAAACAGAGGCCGTTAGTTCGAATCCGGGTATAACCAATGAGTATCTCGGAATTTATCTGACGAAAGAGATATTATAATAATGTGGAAAGCAACTTTGAAGGAGGAAGACGTTCTCAGAACAAATCAAGAATGTTCTTGAAAAGGTACGTAGCGAGAAAAAGTTAAAGTGTAAGGGCGTTGTTGAAATTAGAGGCACATGGGACTTGTCAACTTATGTCTCAGGGTGACGGGTGCAGTGCATAAAGATCTTTGCGATTTAAAGCTCTGAATGGCACTGCAACGGCTATGGGTAGGCGTGTCGTTTACCACGTTCCACGTTGTTCGTCCCGTCACAAATTATCTGCACAAAACCGGATTAACAAATCGCCGAGAGATCATCCAAAACATTCAACATCTCAATCTATAATCGCGTTCTACCAAAAATTTAACAACATACATATACAACTATACTTGCATTGTTTACAAACAAACGATAAAATGGATTCCCTACAGCGAAAGTGCGGAGAAAATTACCCGTAACCCGTTCACAGCAGTTCATACCAAAGACTATGCTAATGAGCTACGTGTGTCGCTGAACAAGCTGAAATAAGCCTAATTGAGCTAAATTATAAGCTGCAACTACTTTTTGCTCGCTCCGTCTTGGTTCACTGGTAGGTATTCAAATCGTGGAGACATTTGAGATTCGTAAGTAATTTTTTTGGCAACACAGCATAAAATAGAAGTTGACATTTATAAAATAAGTGTAGCTTCAATGTGCCACACATTAGACACAAAAACACACATATACTATGTAGTCTATTACTGTCATGTCATCACTTAGTAATATTAATTAAAAAAAACCGTGGTAGCCTAATAGTTTCACTTGTCGACTCTCAAACAGAGGCCGTTAGTTCGAATCCGGGTATAACCTATGAGTAACTCGGAATTTATCTGCGAAGATTTCAATTTGAAATTTCCTATGAGCTTTTTGGTGATGAAAGCGTCGTGATAAAACTTGCACGTCGAAGAAGGTTTACAACCCTCGGAAAACGAGTTAAGTCCCTAACCCGTATTGGGATAGCATGACTAGCGGACTGTGGCCCAAACCCTCGAGGAGACTCATGGCTAGCAGACGAAAGATCTAATATATTAATCAATAATTTAAACGCTGTCGTAGTGATTTGGATTAAAATTAACAACAGTAATTGGAAAATGTACCCAAATATGTAAAAAAAATATAAGAGTGAAAATAAAATATAACACTTCGATCACACACACACACGCATAGCTCCACACTAGGGAAAATCTGTATCGCGGGTGCATTGGACATACACGTAGACAACCACAAATTACACCCAAACTCGCGAGAGAAATAAATATATGCCATACAAATATTTCTCCCGACTTGGGAATCTAACCCGCGACCTCTGCGTGGTAACCGTTCGGCCACCGAGGCATTTATCTTGGAATCTTCACATTTAAACTCTACCACTCATTCTTTTGGCAGAATTAACATATACAGTAATAAATTTAAAAAGTTTTCATTTACGATTTGTTATTTAAAAATTAGAACACTACATTACTAATTTTAAAGATAACAGCCTAGATCATTTTCAACCGACTTCGAAAAAAAGGAGAAAAGTCTAAACTAACTAAACTGTAAACTATAAACTAAAACGGTAAATTGGGGGTGAATCCGGTTTCGCGCACTTTCCGTTAACCAATTGCATTAAAAATTGGCAAATAGATGTTATTAGAGGTTGGTTTTTTTTAACAAAAAAAGTTTTCTTTTTGCAAGTCTATACTCGTATACGATTATCAAAGACGATTGATAGCGATGTCTTAGGAATAAAAAACGTCTTTCAAAATCCGTTTTTGAAAAAGAAATACAATAATCAAAAACACGCAGCCTTGGTGTAATAAAACCACATCTGCAAAATGACAACTTTTGAGGAAGAATTTATCAACAAAATTACCAGATAACTTTTTAATGCTTAAAGACATTATTTGTGTTATGTAGTTCGTATTACATTTGACGTATGATTATATCTGGGTTTATTATACCAAGAACAAGTGTAGTGATTTAAGACAATAAAATTTATCGATTATTTCCAATTTTTTTATAAATAATACATAGTACATCTTCTTAATGTCATAAAGTTTCTCATAAAAGTCATTAAAAGGGGAATAATCGCATTCGCCTCGGCGAATTATCGTTAACCGTCGATTACCGCTACTTCATGATTAGCTCTAATGATCAAAACGTCCACATTAAAGTTCGCTTTAAAACGTACGAAATAAATCTCAATATTATTTGTTCTCGAAAACTTCTTACATCTTTTATTAATGCCTATAATTTTCATACATTTGTCTTGGAAGCCAGATATGGGTACAGTTCTCACAATGTCAAGTGTCTTGTACACTCCGCCTTTAAAGTTTCGTAAGTAAATTTACGATGATTGTATTAAAGTTGAATAGGGACTTTAATGGCGAGGTGTATTATGTCTCGAGGCTCTCGCCTATACCTAATAACCATCAATGATCGGGCCGATTGTGAAAAATATCATTAAAAAACCATCAGCGGTTGATGATTCGACTGCTCCACAGATCGTGAGTCGGGCCATCAGCTACAATCGATTCTTTAGTTTTTTTTATTATTAAATTATCGAGATACGATGTCGTGAGCTCTATTCGTTTAGTTGCGGTTTTTGAATATTCATTTGTATTCTGCGGCTACCGTGCGTCTATTTCATTTTTTGATTATTTTTCAAAATTGTCAAACCTATTATTGGAATTGTATCTTATGTGCAAATGCATAGAGATTAGCAATTAAGAACATTGTGTTTAAGAAATTTTGTGTGATTGAGCTTGAGGATCAATAGGTGACGCCCCCGATAGACAAAGGGGAGGAGCGCAAATCGAATTAGTGAAGCCTGATGCATCGATTATCCTAAAAAATATCGACAAAAAATACGATTAGCTACGAAAATCATCGACAGCCGAAAAAAGGTAACAACCATTCGTTAATGGCGGTTTTTGTTCGAAATTCGAAGATTTGAATTCGTAATTTCAACCGCAAGGCGTCCGAATCATTTGTCAGTGACAATTTTTTAGTTGCAATCGATTTTTAAATACGGGTTAAGAGTTTTTGTTTTGCGGTACGTTCAAATTCCGAGTTTTCGGAGACGTTAAGTGTTTTTGCGTGCTAATAAGATAATTGCGATGCAAAAAGCATTACTCATTGGCGTCAGAGGACAAAAGTTGGACTATTTTTAGCGTGTCTACGTCCTTGCTCACGTCACTGTCCTTCGAACCATTGACATAAGCATGGGAAAGAGCGCGGCTTTTTGCTCTAAACGGGACAAATATTTCGGGACGTCAGGGCTGTGGGAACCGATTGCATTCTTCGCCGTAGGGAAATGCGCTCTTTTTACGATTCCGCACCGATACGATCGAATGAATCGAGTCGATTAATTACGAACTCGACTTCGGGTATTTGCGGTGACGGGCTGCGGTCAACCCTAATTAACAGTCATTCATTCAAATAAAAAAACAAGTAAAAACATTCGATAACGAATAACGCTACTGTAAAACTCCATAATAGGGAATAAAAAAAAGAAATAAAAGCGCCTTATTCTGAAGTATACTGTTTATCGATAATAAAACAAAGGTGTACGAACCTGATTCGGTCAATCGTGAGTCCTTATTCTCTATAAAACTAACAATCGGTTCGCGACGTTGCAGCTATCGGTTCTTTGAGATTTTATAGTCGTTAATTGTTACTTTTATGAAGTCGCTTCTTTGAGATCGCTCTGCGCAGGGTATTAAATATGGTTTTAAAACGACGTTGGTTTTTAAGTCGCTTGATGGGTGGCTAATAGTCCATTTATGATCACCATTTTTGTCAGCAAATGATCACTTTACTATTGCACGAATAACTTTTAATTAGTTAAGAGTCGTTAAGGCGTTTTCATAACATTACAACTCAAATAAATCAACTTAAGTCTTTATTTTATTGGTAAACAAATGGGTTTAGCACAATAATGCAATCAACATGGAAAAACAAAAAATAAAAGTTATTTTTCCATCTTTTACCAACTGGTTAAAGTTTGCACTTTAAAGTAAAATACAACCTAAAAAAAAAGCTTTTATTTAGTTAATACGAAATTGTTACTTTGTAATTAAAACCGTGGCATCAAATAATAGAAAGTCGATTAATATGAATTATCTACCTAGAAAGTCGTATATTTTTGAAAATTATATTCTTATCTTTAAAACGCTTGGGTAAATAAGAAACACAAATTTAATTCTAAGATGGCATCGAAACATCATCGAAGGTAAGGTGGTACGAAGAAATCCAGGGGAAAGTGTACAAAAAAGAAACGAAGGTGCCGTGTTATAACGATAAGATCTGTCTTCCGAATAACCAGATACCATACGATTTGAAATGAAACTTGTTTGCTGTAAGTCCAGAGAAATTTAGCCGAAAGCTAATGTGCCGCATCCCTCATGTGTGTGGACACTGTGGTCCTCTCTCATGTCATACTAATATGGGTGATGCAAAAGGGCCAAATATATCAATCTCAGTCAGTGCTTTGTGGTATTTGTGGCTGAATCCCTGGATCCTTGAAGGCCATAAGAGAATCTCTTCGTTAATGGGTTTTTAGTTCGCTTCCTCAACGAAGTCACCAAAACATAAGATCAGCCATCCAAAAGGAAACCGTACCGAAGGGGAAAGATGGCATCTGATATGTTACGATAGTTTTCTTAAAAGCGTCATAAAAGGGAAGATCAAAGGAAAAAGAGGCAGACGAAGGCAGATAAGGGAAAAAGTTAAAGTCCTGTAGTATCGGAAAAGAGCCAAACTCTTAAAATAAGAAGAAGACATAGAAAGGGAAACCGTTCCACGATTGATAAAATTGTTTTCTCCATCCTTATGTCGTTGATATACCACCCATTCGCACTTTGCGCTTTGCTTCCTCCTTTCTGATGCGTACGGCAAATGAATAGAATACTCTATCTGTGTTTCTCGAACACTACAATTTGGGGCTATTCAAGACTTTTTTTTTATTTTTTATTGTGACTCGGCAAAATGATGGCACCGCGCCTGATGGAAAGTGCAAATGCAGTCCAGAGATGAGAGTAACGGATGGAAAACACAAATATCTTCACTCCGTCACTATCATTTTGCCGGTCTGGCCAAATGCTTCTTCACACTACGTTTGAAGGACCCGATGTTATAGAGGGGAGGGAATACATGCGCCGGGAGTTGGTTCCACAATTTGATGGTTCGGCATAAAAACGAATTGCCAAACGTTTTAGTGCGGGACGGTATTGAACTGACCGTCCAACTGTGGCAACGCAGTCCGGCACGGGTGGTCCGCTGATGGAAAGGAGAGGAAGGGATAAGGTTGAATAACTCTTCAGAGCACTCACCGTGGTACAGGCGATAGAATACGCTAAGAGACGCTATATCTCTGCGAAGCTGTAACGACTCCGCATGCTCAGTTACATGAGGATCTGCTAAGAGGAGGCTGCAGTCCATCTAGGGCATCGAGCAAGTACTTGGCAGAGCCGTCCCAAAGACTAGAGTGAATAGGCATTTTTTAGGCAAACGCGTACCATCGTCGGTCACATCAGGTGAGATTGTACCCAACCAAGCGTGATATTATTTATAGTTTATTTATAAAATAATATTGCTTCATTTATACCATGGAAGAGTTATATCTAAGATTTACTCTTAAATTTAACAGAAAGAATGAATAAATATTTCAAGGTATCGTTTAAGTCCACATTCAGGTTCTAAAACCTTGAGGTTACTTGCAAGTCGGTAGTAAAAATATTGATTTCTATATAATGCATTCGTGCCACGAAACATCACATTTCTGCCTTGAAATTAAAACAAAAGCAGTAATCGATAAGTGCATTTCTAGGCACGGCATATGTAAATTCAAATGTAAATATGCTTAATCAATGTTGCGCTTTAAGTACTTGAATCCGTGCTTAAGTCTGTGCTCAAGCTTACACAGGAGTACGTGAAACAATACTATCGGGCATTCAAATAATGTAGTATCTTAGCGACGCATCAGCTAGTCTTCGGTTCCTTGAATGTAGATGAATATTTATTTCAATGCGGTTTCGAAAATCCATTGTAATTTCGTTAAGTCGATCGTCGATTGTAAACAGAGTAGGACTGTTCCTTTTTTCAATTCGATTTTATGAACGTTTTTGAAATTTGGAATTTGGAATCTGTTTATTGTTTTCTTAATTCTCTTTTTGTTGTGGATTCGCTCTGGACCTTTTGGAGGGAAAAGTGTCGTTTTTATTTTGACTTTCAATTATTTTGTGAAATCTAGTTTAAAGTGGAATTAATCGAAGATTAAAACGCGAAATTATACGAATCTCGAACTAAAATACCCGTATCGGCCCGTTTTAAGGAATCCCGAGTCAATCCAACCACGCCGCCTCAAATTGACTATCCTCTTTGTGGCGGCCATATTTACAGAAACATATTTAAACTTCATGTTTAGGCTGATGGCTTTGCCAAAGCCTTAATAAAAAAAATTAAAATAAAAAAATCTTGTTTTTGTTGTTTGGCAAATATTTAACGACCAGTTGGTTTGTGTTCATTAGAAATATTATTTCTTGTAGCAATTGAAAATTGATGTCGCTTACAGTTCTCGATTAGAATAATTCGATCGCTTTGAGTTACGAACGTGTAATTGACATTAGTGTGTATTTGACACGTGACAGCTAAATGTCATAGATCAGTGATTACGCAGAAATGATTATTGACAGGAAGCGTTCGTGTTAATTTTTGTTATTATCGCTCTACGTTTATATGTGGTAAGGCATCTATCTACATAATGTCATAGTTGCTTGAGTAGTTAAAAATTATTATATGATTGTTTATGTCGACACCGTGTAGTTTTTATTTTTACGTTTAAAGCACAGACATTGTTCATGAATAGGATGTATAGATATTCCTTTGGTCATGATGGGCAGACTGTTCTTTTATATAACATTATAACTTTACTGAAACAGCAACGTATGTGCAGTGGTGCCCAAAGGGGGTAGGCAGAAATTATGGATCCAGGGTACTGGATACCAATATAAAGATTTTTATTTAAGTTTATCTCATATAGAACAATTATTACAAATAACGTTACATAAATGTAACCTCCAAACGTGCCATAATAAAATAACAATAAGAACAAAGACGATCAGATCTGATATTACCCTATCAGACAATAGAATATTATAATGGCATGTGACTTGTCAAAGATTAAATTGTTATGAAACAGAGGCGACAATGTGTTGCGAAGATATATTATGCATTGTAATTTAACAGCCAAAACAAAAACACACGTAAAACACGATTGTTGTTTGCATTTGATGATATGAATATTTGTAATGTGGTACATTGATTTTGCTATTAATCAACTGTTAACTTTGTTTACAGGAGGAGAAGGCATAAAATACTGAGATATTAAACACAGCCAGCGTTACTGTTACAGATAAACCTACATTTATCAAGGTTATTAATAATCAAATTCATAACAGTAGAAAATATTATTAAATCACAGAAAAAACTGCTTTGTTTGACATTAAAATAAATAAAAAAAAATTAAATGGGTCTATAACTCAGCTGCAGGCTCATAGACTACATAACCCTAGCTTATGTTTTGCTATAGCCCCCAATGGTTGAGAACCAGAAACATGACTAAATTGAGTAAAATAATAGAAGTCTTTAATAAGTTTATTTTGTTTCTTTAACCGACTTAAAAAAAGAAGGAGGTTAATTCGACTATCTTTTGTGTGTATGTGCAATCGTGAACCGATTTTCATGATTCTTTTTTTGTTGGAAAGAGGGTACCTTAGTATTTACTGGTCCCATTTAAATTTGAAGGAAATATTCCACCTCTGAAGAAAAACCTCGCAAATAGATGTAATTCCACGACATTTAAAGTCCGTTTTTTTTAAAAGTTATAATTATTCTAGTTTACTTTTATTTATAAAACAATATTTGATTTAGTCAATAAAATGCCATATAGTTTAAATATTTTATAAAAATACGTATGCAGGTAAAACTGGAACATGGTTTTGGTAAAAAAGAAAATTATTTTTGTAATTATAGCTCAGAATAAGGTGGTTTGCATTAATATTAGACATAAGATCTTGATGACTAACACCATCTTAGTTAACCATTATACCGGAACTTGTGAAAGAACACGAAACGTGGGGTTGTTTGAAAAAAAAACAAATACATGCGACGCAGTAAAATTTGAGATATGAAACAATAGTATTGTTTTCATAAGCATTTCGTAGCTATGTTATTTAATCCAAACGCTAACCCAAAAGTTAATGTTAACAGCAAATAATCAATGTGTGTTCTAATACTAATAAGCGAAACTTCCCGGTTCTTTCCAACGTTTAACCCCTGTCCCCGATCGACTCAAACAATGGACATAATTGACCACCATTACGCGCCCCTGCAGGTTAATTGTATGTGCAACTATTAATTGATTTTGTATTGTATTGTCTCAGAATGCAATACGGTTGGATCGAGACTCAGTTGGGTACTATAAGTGTCTCTAAATTACGTTGCTTTAAATGAGTACTCACACTTTTCGTTAACAGCTATGGCTATTATTTTCATCGCTGTTCTAACAGCGGAGGTGAGATGAATACAAACTAATATGACTAAGTCAGTTACGTTTTCACGCCTGAACCGCTGAAACAATTTCGATGAATTTTGGTATTGAGATATAGAGATATACCTATAGTCTTTACTTAGCTAGAAAATTTTTATAACATTCTTTATAAATATTATTTTCATTCGTGAAGAACGTGGAACATTGATATTAAAGTTAATATAACTAAACAACTCTGATCGACTTGCATAACTCATTTATATGTGTAAACACATGGTTGAATAGATGTAACGTATTGGGTGTAGTTTCATGGTGCACGGCCAAACTGTAGGCACAGACATTCGAACCTACGTTATCTGTTAACTAACAGTAAGTAAAAGATAAACCTAAATTTCACTAAAGAAACCCTGTGTCGCGGGTGCCATGGACACACACATAAACAACCACAAATTACACCAAACTCACGAGAGAAATAAATGTGGGCAATACAAATATTTCTCTCGGCCCGGGAATCGAAACTGGGACCTCTGCGTGGCAGTCCGGTTCGGCCACAGAGGCAGTAAAGGAAGTATTGCTACCTAACCTATTTCTACCGCCAAGCAGTAATGTGAGCATTACTGCGTTCCGGTTTTGAAGAGACTTTCATCAAACGTACTGTAAACAGTGTCATGACAAAGTCGACTGTGATGTCCTAACGTATACGCACGGGCTTTATCATTACATTATCGCCCTATGGATTTTTTACGTCAAGATTAAGGATAGAACCTAGGATCTGGACATAGGTTACTTTTTGTCACAAAAGTAAATTTTAAAGAGACTGAAATCACCGAGCTTCAAGAGGTTGAAAATACTAAAGCAGAGGCCGTGGGTTCGAATCCGGGCGAAGATTAATTTGATTCAGATTTATTTATTTCTCAAATACAACATTACAGTATAAATTGCACTACATGTCAAAGTATTAGAAATTATATTGAGATCGTCAGAAAAAATGAAAATTATAAGAAAAATACGCAATAATTAGAAAATTAACAACTCATGAAATAATATTGTTGTCATTACCCGTTAAGGATCGTCATAAGTTGATAGCAAATATATAAAAGTATGTCAAGATAAAAATTAAAATAACTGAAAATACTGAATATCGTTACTTTTTTTAGGTCTATAAATTCATTTACGGCTTTTTCAAGAAAAGTTCTTTCAGCCGGCGCCTAAATGCTTCATCAGATTGTTCAAGTCTGAGAGTAGAAAATGGAATTTACCATGAGCTTTTCGGAGAATGAAAACGTCCTGATGAAAACAGGAAAACATGGCAAACATCTTTGGACTATTGCCTAAACCCTCGTCTGAGAGGAGACATGTGCCCAGCAGTGAGATGTATAAACTTGTTGTTGTTGTGTCTATAAAGGATCTTACATATCTGTAATTATACCTAGAAACTCAAGTTTACATAGACGATGTAATCGGTTTAATTTCGACCCCAAAGCATATTGTAGTTCTATTAATTGATTTTGTCTCCGGGCTTATCGCACTATCTTCGGTTACCTGTAATAACTGTTAGTGGAAATAGCTGTTACTCAAATAACAGGTACATGTGGAATCAATTTGTGGGTTGAGGGTGTAATGTTGATCGAGGGTTACCTATTAAATTGGGTTGTGTTATCTTTATTGGTTTGGACTATTTTGATCGTATTCATGATATTTAATGTTATGAGTTTACTTTACGTTTTGTCCTAGATTTTGCTTGATTTTTATCTACTTTTGTTTTAGTGTTACAAGATCTAATTTTTGTATATTTAATTCAGGCTTTTATCGTAAGTTACACACGGTCCTTTGAGAGGTATGCGAGATGAAGGTATAAATCATGCCAAATTTATAATCCTCTGTTGTTTTTTTCTTAAATGATCTTTACCTGTTGCCAGAATTGTGCGAGCAGATATATCCTCTCTTTCTTGAAGAGCCAATCCATCGAGTGCATAGCTTGCACCTCCGCCTCTGGTGCGGCGGGGAGGCTGGCCGCGCCTGTTGGGTGCATCCGGACGTCCGCACCGCACCTACGCCAGGCGCATACTGACCTATTACCCTTTGCTCCCCATGCAATTCAAGTCATATATAGAACACAGCATGTTTTTTTACAAAGTGACCCTTAGATTTTTTTAAATTTTCTTGTAGGGTTGTGAAGTTAGTTCGCTAGTGTTCGTTTTTCGGTTTCTGGGTTGCGAGCGAATCGATTGTTCTTTTCTGTATCGCGTGCTTCGTAGATTTCGTTTCTGAAAAAGAAAAGAAAGTATTGAATGGCGAAGTTTTCCATCGATTCTAAGACAATCGGGCACTTCGTGTTCGTGTCGGAACTAATTTGGTTATCGGATCGCGATGAACAAAAAAGAAAATTGACAGGTTCAGGGAAAAGAACAGTATAGTGATACAAATTTATGAATACAGCTGAACAAATTCGGGGGCACGTTTTTCTTTGCAAATGTCTATACGAGTTTTGATGATATTAGCGGAGTTGATGGTACTGTGAAGTTGGTGATGTTACATTGTGTGAGGCTAGACATTAGCCTTATGTTTGTTGAATGGCGACTTTGGTAGTGATGTACGACAGAGTTGTACATCGAATGAAACGTCTGCAACTTCTACATGTTTGTTTGGATGAACTGTTTTTCAAATAATACAATTTTGAAAAATATCGAAATATATAAATATGTATTTGAAACAATCAGTATTAATATCAAGTTGTTTCAACTTTTAAATTATATAATCGTTTTTAGTTCCAACGCCATCTATCCTTTGAATTGGTAAATAAATACACTACATTTTTTTATGATAAATAAAGCAGCTTTTAAAATCTCTACGGTACAGAGCAAAACAAATTCTAATAAATTTGAATAACCCTACGCAAAATGTTCGTCTACAAGTCTTGTACAATTATTGATTATTCGTAATCGATATTAGCGCCGAGTCGGTCTACGCGGCGTCCTATTTGCATATCGCACGAACTCGTACTTATCATGTTTATTGATTGACACGCCAGTAATTCACCGGTTCCAACCCCAGCCGGCCACCGCCTTCGAAATTTGTGACACAAATCACAAGCGAAAAGCGGTTCCTGTAATCGTGTCTCACACTTGGGTTTTTCTTGAATATTTTAGACTTATTTTTATTTTAATTCTTAATGATTACGAGGTATGATAGAGTATAAAAGAGTAAAGAGTTATTGAAATATAAATATTATTATCACATATTGGTATTAGACTAATTTTCCTTAATACAGTGATTAATTTTTGGGGTAGTTTTAACCATTCCGGGCTTGTAGGTGATAATCGGCGAGGATTATGTACTCCAAGCCCTCTGTAGTGGAGTCGTAGATCTTTTTGAAATATTTGTTTTATTTTTATTGTGTTATACCTTTTTTTAATATATTGCATGTACATAATTATTCTGATTTGTGTATCGTGATAGTTTTTTAAATTGATAATCATAACACACATAGACATCGTCTTTGTTAAAAAAAAACTTGCCGTGTTAGGGTTGTCGATCGCAATAATCGCTGCTGTCGAACACATGATATTGTTACCGATTTTATGGACTTATCTTCTACATGTTTTTTACGATGTCTAAGTGTAAGGCACGGTTAGGTTACTCGCTTCAGCCTGTACCTCGGATGGTTCCTCAAAATTTACAAGCAGCGGTTTACGACGCTTTGTTTTAGGTGGCGATAAGTTAGTTTTTAGCTCGCCGGCGGGGGGCACACGCCACTTTCAGGAGGGATGTCCCCCCTTTCATAATTTCTTATAAAATGATGAAAATTTTCGTTAATAATCGTAAGGTATGCATTTATTGGCATAGCGGATTTAGCTCCTCATCATGTCACATTTTCTGCCACCAAGCAGTAATATGAGCATTAGGGCACACGGTGCTGGTCAAATTATAGGTACTTGGGACTTGTCATTTTATGTCTCAGGATGACAGGTGCAGTGGCAGTGCCCTTCAGAGTTATATTTCCGCACTGCTACTGTTATGGAAAGACGTGTCGCTTACCACCTTGTGACGTTTTCGTTCCGCCGTTAGGTATCATAAGAAAAAATCGTCTTCTCCTCACTAACAGCCGCATTCGACGTTTTAATCGTAACTGTGGAAGTTGTTTGACCTAGGTTAGATTTCTTAAGCGAATATACTTCACTAATCGTATCTAGTGTCAAAGATAGAGAAAGAGGTTGGTGGTTTTGAAAGAAGATTGGCGAAACATATTTACAAAGGTGAGCGTGAGTGGCCAAGGCGATCTTACCACGTTCAAATTGAGGATGTCCTAAAGAAAGGCCAGGTTAAGTAGCCTTTAACTGACAAACGTGTGTGAAAACAAGGATTCGTGTTGATCTGTGGCAGGGAAAATGGAAGATTGTGGACAGTTTACCCGGATGGGTAAAAGGCGTAAAGTGTGTAAAAAAATGTTTTTGAGAAATCTCTATATTGAGATTTAAGAAAGTACTATTTGAATTGCTCGTGATAATTGTTTTTATTTACCGACTCAATTCGGCTGTATTTTTTTAGTATGTATGCATTGACTTACAATTATATGGACGTCGGGTCCGCGCTAAAAAGTGTCCGCACTTGTAAGGCGCTAAAATCGTATACAGAGCGCCAAACTCCGCTTTAGTCTTCATTTGTTCTACTGACAGCGCGATACTGCGATGACATTACAATTTAAATTTCGAATAGGTTGACTTGGAACATTTTTTTCGTGGTTTTTGTATTAGACCCGTCGTCCATTTATTTGTAAGTCAATGTATGTATGTATATCATTTGTGAACTGATTTTGATGATTCTTTTTTGTTGGAAAGAGGGTGCCTCAGTATTGGTCCCATTTAAATTTGAAGAGAATATTCCACCTCTAAGGGTGACGACTAGGGGATGAATCCGGTTTCGCATACTTTCGTTTAAAGTCGGTAAATAGGTGTATTTCCATACACTTTTATCGTTTTTTTT
The DNA here is from genome assembly GCF_003589595.1 of Hyposmocoma kahamanoa. NCBI lineage: Eukaryota > Metazoa > Arthropoda > Insecta > Lepidoptera > Cosmopterigidae > Hyposmocoma > Hyposmocoma kahamanoa. The sequence continues at coordinate 1,292,387 of NW_020653715.1, forward strand.
TTTATAAAAAAGTTACATTATAACAATAACAATAACGCGCAAACACTCATACACAAAATTACACCCCAACTCACAGTAGAAGTGAATGCAGGTCGTACAAATATTTCTCCCGGCCCGGGAATCGAACCCGGGACCTCTGCGTGGCAGTACAGCATGGTAACTGTTCGGCCGCGGAGGCAGTACAATTTTGGCATTTTCTGTTTTTATTACAATATTTTTTTTTTGTTGCCAATTATATCGGATGCCTATAAGAGTATCCAATCTCAAACATGTTAACTGTTTACCGTGTATACTTACAAATAAATATATCTATATTTCTCTCTCATTTACAGAATGAAATGTTACTAGAAGTGCTGAGCAAAAGATACGATAGTAAAAAATTTGCCTAATGCAGGAGAGAAGAAAATGGCGGAAATTTAAACAAGTAATTTCTGTTACTAAAAAAAACATTATCATTGTTAATACTGACGTCACGGTTTCAGAGTCGTAGGTAATATCTTTTTTCTTTTTCAAATAGGCTAAAAAAACCAGTACCTATCTATTACCACAGCAAAAACTCACCGTACCATTTAATACTAGAGCTATTTTTTTTCTTGATTAATAATTGTATACACGTTTTTACATTGAACCTTTTTTATTTCACAATTCAATTACTATTAACATTTTATCGAGTGACTCATACAAATACACATACGGTTTGCTATTAGTTAATATTCATTAGGGTGGCTACAGATGTGATAGATAAGAAAAGGGTCGCACAAGGCTTATTAACGCATGATCCAGTGCTTTGTAAAAAAAAATAAACATGCTGAATGTGTTAAAATATTTCTTATTAGAAAAAAAGGCTGTTTGACTGCCTTGCTGAAAAATGCTGCTAGTTGGTCAGCAACGTTTGTCTATGACATGTTGTGTTATTGATATTTATTTTCGAGAGTGAATAATATTTGACCTTTTGAATTAGAAAGTAATAAAATATTATATTACCTTTAGCAATTTCCTTTCCTATTAAAACAATAAATGGAACAATAAAGTAAAATAACCACAGACCTATTATTTAAAAGTAATTAAACTATAACTGGCCGCTTACACCTTGCGCCTAAAAAAGCTAAATTTTAAAAACCGAACTCGTCGCGTTCCAATTAAAGCACAAAAGACGGCATTTCGGAAATCGAACGTCTTAGGGTAAACTACACAGTTGATAGTACAGTTCAAGATTTTATTTCTTGAACTTAAAGCAGAAAGTTTTAGGGATGGTTTTTAATTGTATTGGGTGTTGTCAATTGGTATTTTTTAAGTTCGCTGTCGATAGGGATCTGCGGAAGCGGTCGCGTGCGGGTTGCCAGTTCGCTTGCTCTATTAACCGACACGGGGGCTCAATGGTAGGGTTACCATGTGATCCTTTGTAATGGAGTCATGCTTAAGTTACCGAACAATAAAAAGTAGGTTGTAAACACTCATACCTCGTTCCCGGATAGTTATAAAGGCGATAATTTCTTTTACTAATGTTAATTGCCGTCAGCATTTATTGTGGTTATTTAGATGAATAAATAGCCAATTCATTTGCAATTTGCAAGTTGTTAGGTTTTCGCGATTGTTGCATATTCCGTTGGTTTGTTTGAAAATAATATAACACAAACAAAAACTTTTTGCTAAAGGATATAAAAAAAAGCGTATTTGGATAAAAAAAATCCATAGTAGTGACACGTTTATCTCTTGCAGTCTCGATCTAAGATGTTGTCTACATTGAGTGCGGGCGTTATTATTTAAATTAAATATTGTAATGATAAATATGTTCAAAAAAAAAAAAGGAACCCCTAGAGTTTATTGCTCGTTCTTCTCAGGCGAATCTGCCTTACGAATGACCAGTAGAGTTTAATCAGTATGACGATTTTAAGTATAATTTCTTTAACTATGAAATAAAGATTATTTACTTTGACTTTAACTTATACGCGATTGGAATCCGCAAAAAAATATGGATTCCCAATAAACGCTATAAATTCAAAATACTTATTATTCAAAAGAAAGGAAATTTCAAAAATCATGGCAACCCTAGTCTTAACAACTCTATCCATCGACAGGGCAAGTGTCTCAAAATAAAATATAAATCGTTGAGAATTACCTGGAAATTACAATTGTAAATTTGTCGAGTCGAGTGTTTTGTGTACCGTATTGACTGTTCTACGCAATTGATATTGCCGTGAATAACAATGATAAAAAAACGGGCTACAGTTATAGCTTGGAAGGTCTTTCTCCGAACAAACCGATCACCTGATCTCAGGTTATTCAATTCCCTGTACTATCTACTACCAGGGGAAATTGACATAAACCAGGATGGAATTTAATAAAACATTTTCTAATTTTATATTCCACCTGGAATAGAATCCGGGAACTCATCACTTAGGCTACCGAGGTCGTTAATATAGGTTACTGGTGTTTTTAATATAAATTATATTTTAAAAAATTTAAATATTAATAATGTTTCTTGTAAGAAGTCATAAATTATCACCGGCGATCGGAATAAAGCGAGCATATTTACTTAAATTTCAGGTGATACACATAGAGACGATAATACCTCCCTTCGAAATCCCGGAACGATTAAGAGTCGATAGTACCTCAGCGCGAATCCAAATTTTTCCCATGACACTGGCTTTATTTTTTTTACAAACGATATTATAGCCATTTGACAAATGTATATCGTATACTACACGTGTTTTTTGTAGTTCAGGTGATAAAAAAAAAATCATTGTTATATGTAAAGTACATACTGAATACACCGGTTTTCTCGTAAAATTTCGAGGTAAGTTTGTAATTTTTTCTTTCGTGAAAATTTTTTGAAATCTTGTACATCCACGATCAGTGTATATTCAAAATTTTACTATATTTTTCTTCCAAAGTGATGTATTGAACACTCACTGTTGTACGGAATCAACCAAAACCGTTTGAGGTTGTATAGACTCTTAAGGTAAAGTACCTACAAAAACAAAATAGTTATACAATTACTCATAACTATCATTATATACAGATCATGGTCAGAACAGATATCATTGTAATACCTACACATTCTGGATATCGGGTTGAGACAAACAAAAAATATAGAACAAAATACAGTATAACAATTCCGAGAATTTCAGGAGGTATTATTCCTTCTATAATTTTGCTAATAATACACCAAGAACCTACATTATTTTGATGTCTGTTGCTATTTAATATTCACTTCATGATTTTACCACTAAAATAATCCTATGATATATTCCTATCAGCTTTACTAATCTATAAACATCATGACAGTAAAATTTAAAAAAGACAGGTGCTTAGCAACCAAGCTCAACATCGCCGCAAACATTTTTATCACTGTCGTAAATAAAACAAACGTGCGGACTACCCTACTCGCGTAAAACATTTTTTTTCAAAACACACAGAAGAAATAACTGTCAATACCAACCAAAATACATCAGTTAAACGCGATACAGACCTAAAAACTGAAGCTATAGAGTTTCATATCAAATAGATTCTTGTTACGAACATGCACAAAAAAGGTTGTCACGAAACAAAAACCGATACTGAACGGATGTAAAAATCTATCGTGCATCGAAAAAGAGGTTTCGTGACACAAAACTTTGCTAGTTTCCTTTCAATCGATGTCTTCTAGTTCGGCATTTCTTTTTATAGCTAGTTCGGCATTTCTTTTTATAGCTATTTCTAATTAAATTTCTCGTACAAATAAAAGGAATTTTAAAAAGGCTGGTATATTATTGTTAGCTTTACCCTAGAGATGCCAAAAAACAATTGACTGCCAATAATCCTTGGTTTATAAATAAAAAAGAATTCCAAAAATCATAAAATTGGAATTCATATCGCGAGCATTCGAACGTTTGGAGCGTTCCTTTTTTGAATTCTTTCCCCGCCTGTTTCTTCCTTCTTTTGTTGCGACTAGATAGGTTATCGACACGGAACTTTGTGTCAGATATTAGTCATAACAGAAAAAAGAGAAAACTCTCTTTTCGTTCTTGTTTCTTTTCTTTTTAGCCTTTTCATCCGGTTAACTTTAAAAAAAAATCTGTTGCGGTTCTTCGTTGCCCTTTGAACTGCGCTCGTTCTGAAACTCGATTATTTCATTGCAGTTCTTCTGATTGATGGATTTAGCCCGTTTTCGCTGATTCTTTGTTCGGATGCGAGTGGTTTTTGAACGTGTGCTAAGTGCCTTTTTGTCTTTGTTTATCAAGTTTGCTTTAGCTATTCGTTTGCCTCGTCTATGATATCGAATGAGATTAAAATCAATTGAAAGCTTTTCGTATTGAATCGGTGAATACACTTGACGAAGAATGTGGATATACTTGGTTTTAGATAGAGACGATTTTAACTAGGTCGAACGAGATAAAACTGTTATGATAAAAAAAACTGAATAAAATTTTTCAATCTACATTTACAAACAAACATAACATTACTTCCCAGCTGGAACATCATATAAATGACTATACAAGACAAAAAGCAATAACTGTCAACTCAAATAAATTGGAAATTTCAATTTAGACAATATAACCGACAGTTAACGCGCACCTATCACGAATGACTCGATTAAAGTCGATTAACTTATCGATAAAATCGATTCCATCGCGTGACAAAATGGCAGGTGCGGCACATCACTATTATGAATTACTATACACCATAGACTTAGAATATACACGTTCTACAAACTGTACTTACATTCCTTTTTCGAAACGTTACATTTATTTTTGAAGTTCAGTTTTTTAGTATACGGTATTTTGAACTATTACACATTATTTCGTCAACTGTACAGTTATTTTTGTAAAACATATTTCTATGTGCTGTTGTGTCACCTACGTCAAGTAGAGCGTTTTGTGTTGTAAAGATGCAAATCAATTTTGTAATTTTAGCGTTCAGGAATAAAGTATTAAATAATAATAATAATAAGGGTTTCCCTAGTGCGGGGCTATGTTGAGTGTGTGCGTTATTATTATTATTATTATTATTATATTAAATGGAAATTTAAAATTTTTATTGAATTGTTATTCAATTATTTTTTTGTGAAATTCCTCCACTAGTTTGTTATAATTATTAATACAAACTAGTGGAAATTTTAAATTCAAGAATTTAAATTTGGTTTCTAAATAATTGAACTGGTAACCGTGATCGATTATTGATAATAATAGATCTCACGAAGATCCAAACAATTTTGTTATTTAAATTATTTAAAAAGTTAATGCATATGGTCACGAAGATCAAGCGCAAGTTTAATGGTGTAAAACATTTTAATGCTTGTAAAAATGCGACATGCTCTATTAGATTAGTTAATCTAGAGTGATTAAAACAAGAAAAATACGAAGACAAACTAACGGGTAACCGTCGCTGATACCCTAATAAAAAACAACCAATCAGAGATCTAGAAACAAGTCCACAATAGTTTTATTAAGCTTTGATTGGTTTGATAATCGGATGGTCGAAATTCAAAATCGTAAAATTAGGGGAAACTTGCCAGTTTATCACCACGACTATTTACTTAACAAAAAAGACACAAACATGAGCAAAATGTACAAAACTATTACAGATCTTTTAATATAAATCATATTTATTTTAAAAAAGCAATTTTAGCTGTGAAAGCAAGGTTGAACGGCCAATTATAATGCGTCAAAATCAAGTAGACATTATAAATATAGACAAAGTGAACAGGTGACGGAATATAATGAAGTGTAGGGTAATTTTAGAATTATTGGCACACGATGCTTGTTTGATCAGTCATATTGTAAAACAGTGTCTCTGGCAACCAGTGCATAAATCCAGGAGATGATCAACACTGTCTCCATTGAATTGGAGCATTCTGCGATCGCCAACCCGCCTGTTGAGAGTGGTGATTGTAGTATTTTTTTGCCTATACTAAATAGCCCTGAATTTATTCACAAGAACCCATGAACAATACGACAATGGAGTGATTATTTTCACGACTTTTCAATTTAATATAGAAACTTACAGATCGAGTTTAAAATTCCGAAAGCCAAAGACGAACTAAGGTCCAGGACATAGATCAGATAACGAACTCAAAATGCGAGCTGGGCCATGTTGGGAGACGTGGTGAAGACAGACAGTGTAAAGTGATAACCAAATGGTGGTCAAGAAATGTTTATAGGAACGTGGCAGGATATTATGGCGAGACGTGACACGCTGGAATAATTTGCAAACTTTTCAGAAACAGACTGTAAGCCGAAAAAGCAGTTCCGCATTTGTTTTCAAAACTTTTATGAAATTCCACAACTATTAAGATAGGCAGATTGATTGTTTTCATTCAGATTGATTATTTTGTTAATAAATGTCACAACATCATTGAAATAAAATAGAAAGCTTATACACGTAGATCTATCTAAGTAAAGATCCGCTGACGTTAAGGCAAAAGTCAGCATCCGTTAATGAGTAAAATCCTGCATCAGCAACAATCCGATGTATACTAGCACACGATACTCGCGAATGGCGCAAACTACTGAGGCCTATAACCAGTAGTGGGTGAAGTCGGGCTATGGATGATGATATATTTTAATGCTTGTAAAAATGCGACATGCCCCATTAGATTAGTTATTCTAGAGTGATTAAAACAAGAAAAACATGAAGACAACCTGACAGGTAACCGTCGCTGATACCCTAACAAAAAACAACCAATCAGAAATCTAGAAACAAGTCCGCATTAGTTTTATTAAGCTTTGATTGGTTTGATAATCGAGTGTTCGAAATTCAAAATCAATGAATCACATTATAATATTTAAAAAAAAAACACGAATACTTTGTTAAGTTAATTGGAATGTTCTTTGTTAAATTAAAAATAAGTTATGTTTAAGTCATTCATCTTTTGTAACTATAGTAATAAATAGGGAGGTTTGTTTTTAATATCAGACATAACTGGTTAATGACTTTACCATCTCAATTATCCATGACCATGGGACCTATAAAGGGCCCGAAACAAATATACAATACGAAAAATTGACTATCGCATGCGTGAAGAACCATGCACAGCAGTAGGACACATGCAGGTTAGCACATAAGTATATTAGAACAAAACAATAAATTATTGACAGTTGCCAAATTTCTTAGGCGGCATAAGCAATTAATATTAATTAGAAGTATACGTTCAAACGTCATAATAATTGATTGGATTATGCGAAATTATTTATGGCATTATGTCAACTTGTCTATAGTCTACAGCTTTGTTACTAATTGAAATTATTGTACTACGCTATGGATATTTTAAAGACGTCAGCTGATTTAAGATGATCTTTTTTGTAAACGATGTTAAAATAAAGTGTTCGATTTCAAACCCCTACTAAACTTCTATCTCACATAATTCTATCAAGTAAGTTATAAAAAGTGCTTCATAAATAAATACCATTGAGTTTATTTTTAAGACAAACATGCATACATCAATGTTCCTCGGGGGATAGTAAGTGAAAATATATAACTCATTAAGGATACAAAATAGACAGGGATGACATAATTATGGGAACTTTAGGAATGTAGAAAAAAAATTGTCATAAAAAGTTTATGAGTTACCATTTTTAGGACCGTTTTTTTATGACAATTGAAGATTTTAGCGTGTTATTTAAAATAATATTCATACTTTAGGCTCAAACTTTGGGTTATTACTGAGTAGGTTTAATAGTTCTTGACTATCGTCTTCACAAAGTCTCAAATTCATTTAAGGGGTAAGTAATGTATAATCTTCTATAATAAGATTCCGATTGATGTTCAAAATTTGCCATTTATCAGTTTAAAACTATAGTGAAACAAAAACTTCATACTGAAGGTTATTTATACAGCTTCTGCGTACTTGGATGACAAAAATCCGTTTTAGTGACTGGTTTAGCTTTTGCAGGTAGTTTCGATCTAAGACGTATAAATGAAATATTGTAATGATAAATGTATTCAAATGTATATTTACAAAGTGCAACCCTTATAGTTTTTTACTTATTCTTCTTAAAAGTATCTGCCTTCCCAATGAGTAGTAGAGTTGAATCAATTTTACGATTTCAAATATGTATAATTTACGTAAATATAAAGATATATTTGAATTCATATACTCATTCTGTCATAGCCACAGAATTTAAAAAAAACTATAGTTTGTGTTATTTCTCGTTAACGTCAGTATCAATAAAACCAAAACAAAATTGTTTTAGACAGTCGTCGCTTCCTATTCGATTGAAGGCATCACGAGGAACGCATCCGAAAACGGAATATGACATTTGAGTGTTCCCCTCATGTTTAGGGTGACTATGAATTCCTGCGGTGGAGAGACCGGCGGTTGGAATCCCTGCGGCAACACACACATATGACTTTATTGTCTAAATAATGTATGCGGTTATTATATATATTACGTATGTATGTTTAGTAGCTATACCTCTCGCTAATGGCGAAGACACAATCCTATTTGGGCCTAGGTGGCTGATTATAGTCTACGCTATCTCCCCAGAGATCATCATCTCGACCAACACCGGTGAGTATCTTGTGTAAATAAACATACTTTTTTTATGATTCCTCCGTTTAACGCATCGTTCTTCAAACGCGTCCCATCGTCGGTCACATCGTCGCTTAACATCAGGTGAGATTGTGGCCAAGCGTGTGTCTATTATATATAAAAAAAATATTTACCAAGTGACAGGACGAACAAGTCATCCGCCTGGTGGTAAGCGACTTGTCTATCTATAATAGTTGCTGTGCAATTCAAGGGTTTCAATTGCAAAGACTTAAGGTCCGCTACCGCAGCACTCTGAGACATAAGTTGAAAAGTCTCATGTTCCTGTAATTTCACCAGTATTCTCTCACTGCGCGTCCAATATAATAATGCTTTAGGGTGCTATTTAAGTTGCCGCGTTACTGTAGTGCTTCTTTGCTGAGGCTCGTATAGATTGCTTTTATTCAGTTATACGAAAGCGTTGTGCCTGACTCCTGACTCGGCTATGAGGCAGCACGAATGGCATTCTTAGCACCGCTAGATGGGACTCTCCAATGGTGAGGCGCTGGGTGCAGCAGCACACGGCACCAAGCCTGTAGCTTTGTGACAAACGCCGGTAGTTTTGTCGCTTGTGTTCTAAGTTCGATTCGTATATGAGATATTACGAATATCGCTTCTACACCAAAAGATAAAATGATTTTTGTATCATTTCTCGAATGTAGCGCGTGAACGGTCTAAGCCTTCAAAACCGGAACGCAGTAGTAATGCTCACATTATTGCTTGGCGGCAGAAATAGATAAGACGGCTATACGTCTCTGGACGAACTCACTACAGAACATCTCGCCGTTGCGACTCAACAGCTCAATATCAGTCAATTATGAAACGCGGTGATGGTGAAATTATAACTGCAAAATAGACGAGGTAAAAAAAATGTATGCGACAATAATAATAATTGAACAATATTGAACTCTAAGACCATCATGTGGGCGAGCAACTAATAAATTGGTAAATCCTTCAACGGTATTAGTTGACACTGTGTCCATGGTCGCCCTACGATGTCACACAGCCTCGTACTTCATGACACCCTCGTGTGGGACACAACATGTCGAACGTCTCCATCATTTATTGATGGATTACGGAAATAAACTTAAGGTACATGTGATTTAAACTCATTTTTTAGGGGGATTGGAAACTCCACCAACAGGGTTAATCTTTTTATCGTTATGTGGCTCGCATATGGACTTTTTTTGAATCCATTCATGGATTCAATTTACTCACGAGTAAGTATAATATTTGCCGTTAAGCAGTAAAGTGAGCATTCGGTTTCGAAGGGTTAAAGATGGGACTTATCAACTTATGTCTCAGGGTGACGGGCACAGCGGCAGTGCCACTAAGATCGTTGCGATTAAAAGCTCTGAGTGGCACTGCAACTGTTATGGATAGGCGTGTCGCTTACCACCAGGCGCACGACTGTTCATTCCGTCGCATGGATAATAAAAAAAATCTTCAATGTAAAGATAATTCGCACGAAACGATTCGCTTCCAAACTTCGACGACATTCTAGAATAGCGGCTTATCTTAAAGATCACCTATATATTAGGGGTTAAAGTATGAAATTGCCGTTTTATTGCAATAGGTTCTTTGAATTTTCATAGAATCTTCATGGTTTGAGGTTTTCTAATGAAACTTTTTTCAAATGGTTTCTATGATTTTTTTTTTTTTAAATTTGAAACATTTGAATATCGACTTTCAATTGTTTTTGTTATTCAATTTAGACAAGAAAGATGGATACTGCGAAAATTCGAGTGATTTTTGAATACGAGTTCCGACGCGGAACTAACGCGGCAGAAACAGCCCGCAATATCAATGCTGCGTTTGGAGAGGGGTCTACTAATGAACGCACCGTGCGATTTTGGTTTAAACGCTTTCGTGATGGAAATTTCGACTTAAAGAACGAGTCACGAGGAAGATCGCCCACATAGGTGAATAACGATGAATTGAGAGAGATAGTGGAAGCCGATCCTAGACAAACTACCCAGGAATTAGCGGCATGGTTTAACGTTACCTTACCCACAATATTGACTCACTTGCGTCAAATCAATAAAATAAAAAAATACGAAAAATGGGTGCCTCATGATTTGACTGATCTGCAGAAAGAAACGCGTGTTGAAACTTGTGTTGCCTTGTTGAACCGGTACAGAAATGAAGGAATATTGGATCGAATTGTAACATGTGATGAAAAGTGGATTCTTTATGATAACCGGAAAAGAAAAATGCAATGGCTGACCTCAGGTCAAATGCCACAACAGTGTCCTAAAGCAAAACTTACCAATAAAAAGGTAATGGTAACTGTTTGGTGGTCTCAGCATGGTGTTATTCACTATAGTTTTCTCCGATCTGGTCAAGCAATAACGGCAGATGTCTATTGTGCCGAACTCCGAACCATGTTGACAAAACTAGCAGTAAAACAGCCCCGACTCATGAATCGATCTTCACCATTATTGCTCCACGACAACGCGAGACCTCACACAGCACGAGAAACCATTTTGACCCTTCAGGAACTGCAGTTAGAAACCATTCGTCATCCTCCGTATTCACCAGACCTTGCTCCAACGGACTACCATTTTTTTCGTGATTTGGACAATTATCTACGTGACAAGAAGTTTTCTTCCCAGGAGGCAGTACAAAATGCTTTCACACAGTTTGTGCAGTCTAGATCGTCGGAGTTCTATCGCAAAGGCATTAATAACCTTCCCATTAGATGGCAGCAATGTATAGATAATAATGGCAACTATTTTGATTAAATAAATTTGTTACAAATTTAAAAAATAAACAATTTAGATTTTCAGTACAAATCGGCAATTTCATACTTTAACCCCTATTATAATCATTCGTCAGGAAGATGGTTGACAGCTGAAAAATATCTAAAATTCAAAGCTGAAGAATCGTATATACTTGTAGGATCACGTTGTGACGTGATTATTTTTAAACAATAAAAAGCTCGGTGTGCTTTAAGAGTCTATAGAACCTCAAACGGCTTTGGTTGGTTCCGCAGAAGCAATCACTTTGGAAAAAATATTTAAAATTGAGGTACACTGATTAGTATATGGTGTGAGAACACGATTTCTTAAAATTTTCACGATAGACAAAAGAACGCAAACTTACCTTGAAATATTACAAGAAAACCGCTGTATTTAATAGGTACTGTAGTCTAGGCTCTACTCTATGAGTAGAATCACTGGCTGAGTGAATAGTTTTTTTTTTATAGGCACACCAACAGTTACTACAATAATTCAAGAGTAAGTAATACATTTCACAAACTAATCTAATTGCGTAACCATTTATAGGCGAGCACCTCAAGCAAAAATAAACATGTGTGTATAAATTAAAAGGATTAAGGATAAGTTTTGCATTTAGAATGTGTTTGAAAAAATGAAATAGAAAGAATAGAACATCTTGGGAGTTCGTAATGTAACCCAAGGCTGAAAATATGTAGAAAAGTGCAATAAATATTAAGTTTTGATGATTAGGTATCCCAATTTATATTTACAAAATACCTCTCGCTACGCATCCTAAGCTACGCCCCAGCTTACAGTACTATACGTGTACCAATGATTTTTTTTTTTTTTTTTTTTTTATTATTGTGACTCGGCAAAATGACTGCACCGCGCCTGATGGAATACAGTCCAAAGATGAGAGTAACGGATGGAAAACACAAATATCTTCACTCCGTCACTATCATTTTGCCGGTCTGGCCAAATGCTTCTTCACACTACGTTTATATCATTTGAACTGAATAGAACACGTATATTAGATAGAACCGATAATATATTGGCAGAATTTGAATTCGAGTTAAGATCTTATCGACTCACAGGCAATAAAAGCTAATTCTGAATGCAAAACTGTGTAATAAGACAAATAATTAAAAATGTTAGTTTAGGCCACTATTAATTAAACGCAGCGATTTATATGACGACTGCAGACATTTCCTGAACGCTGTTACTTGGAACTTTTCAAGGCGAGAGTAAATAGGGCTTATTTAGATGTGCATGCTACATCGGCGACCTCATCGTCGCATTCCATTTTTCTTGAAACCCCTGGTCATTGTAATACCATTCCGACTCCATTGAGATTACATTGCAATCATAATAATATTTGCTATTCTACTAAAATCTAGTTACAATGGCAGTTAAGTCTCTAACGGTCGATGTTGTTTTAGTAAAACTAACATTTTTTTTCATGATAGTAAGCGACACACCTGTCTATAACAGTTGCAGTGCCACTCAGAGCTTTAAAACACAAAGATATGAGGGGCACTGCCACTGCGCCCGTCACCCTGAGACATAAGTTGACAAGTGCCATGTGCCTGTAATTTCACCAGCACCCTTACCCGTCAAAACCGGAACGCAGTAACGCTTACATTACTGCTTGGCGGCAGAAATTGGTAAGGTGCCAGTACTTCTCTGGACGAACTCTTTCACAAGGAGCTTTTAAAAATGTCTTCTGTCTTTTACAATTTACGTATAAACATATATTTGAATTTAAATACTCACTCTGTCATAGCCACAGAATTCTTAAAAAAAACCTTATAACTGTGTTATTTCTCGTTAAGGTCAGTATCAATAAATCTAAAACAAAATTGTTTTAGACAGTCGTCGCTTCCTATTCGTTTGAAGGCATCGTAGCGGCAGAAATAGGCAAGTACTTCCCTGGACGTACTTCACAAGGAGTTCTACTGCTACATGAAATTAAAATTAACAGACTTGGAGATCAGGTGAGATGTAAGATGATGTAAGAATAGTTTACTTCTTCAATTGAAAGATGATTAGATAGGTAAATTATCTGTCAAATAATTGTTAAGATAATAAATATACGAGTTAAAGATGGCCGCCGTTTCTGCTGCCAGATCAGCCGAATGCCGCAAAATCTTCAGTGTTTCCTCTGTTGAAAAACTCCAAGCAAACTTACGACTGCAGCAGTATTTAATATGTTTCAATTAATTCTTATTTCCATTTAAATTGATAAAGAATTTAATTTAATGAAAATACATTTTGTAAAAATAAAATAATTTGTAAATTATGTAGCGTAAATTGGAATACTTGGAAAATTTTAAAATAAGGTATATTATTAATAACTCTTGTAACTATAGTGAAAAATTATGTGGTTTGCATTATTACACGTAATAAGTCGGTGACTTTACTTATAAAGTACCTGAAACGCTGGGTTGTTAATTCGAAAAAAAAAAAATTATAAGTAGGATTCTGATTATTGCTACGATTAGCTCTTTGTCGAGAAGATAACAATACACAATACAATAATAACGGTGTAGATATTGTAACCAAGTATCTGAATGCTTCAAAATCGATTGGTTGATTAATATGTAAGTAGGCATTTGTTTTAGTCAAACCACCATCGGTCACATCATGGGTTTAACATTATAAGTAAGATTGCAGGCAAGCATGAGTCTACTTTACGTTAAAAAAAAACAATCCTTAGCAAGAGGAGATCTGTAGTCTACGCCTACATCATCGAGAGACCAGCATGATGGTTTATGTATAAAGATTGACAAACTAAAAGAACGGTGTGAAGTTAAGCCGTCACAATAACTTGTCAATAAGCATCGTAACACTGGCAGTCTAAAACCCTTTAGTGAAAAATAAAAAATAAAACTATAAAAAAAACAATATCCATTGATCCACAAGGGAGCCACATGTGGTTCAAAAAAGGAATGCCGCTATGTGAAAGAATGAGACAGCTATATATTCTTTTTTTTAGACATCGAAGGCACCGATTTCGCCACATGTTCGACCCATGATCGCTATAAAATCGGTTACTGGGGATCGTAAGCAAATAAACGATCATAAACGACCATTCTTGTTTTTTTGTTACCGACGAGTTTCAGGCAAAGGGTTAATGTTGTTCGGCCTAATAGTTTATTAATTTTTTCGAGTTTGTATCAATATTTGTGTTTTAACTACGGCCTGATGGTTTTATATACGTGACTGTCGGTCCAGAGAAACTTGACAGACAGTTATTGTGGTATTCTGTGTACGCGAGAACCGCAGAATTCTGAAATACGTCCACGGTTACCTATCAAAAAACCGAAATGACATTTTCCAGAAATAACGTTGGCTCGAATTTTCATAACCTCAGAAAGTAATTTTGAGTGGAGTTTGAACCTAACTTAACCTAACGTAACTGAACCTAACCTCTTGACGCTTGAGAGACAATATCGTATGGCTCTTAAGTCCGCGGGAGGCTTTCCTCGTTCAATCCCCACTGAAATGTTGTGGGATATGCTAGATGAAGATCCATGGCATCTCAGGATACACGATCTGCACCGAGACATGCTAGAAAAACTAAAGAACATGCACATAGTGGGACTGGACACTCCTGGTCCACAATACACTAAATATGGCCAGTACAACCCGATGGTTTACAGTCAACGAATTGGTGAAATAGAGTATGTCACAAAAAAAGATAGGGATAAACGTGTCAGTAGACGGCGTGTACCCCCAAGGGAACACATTCTGCAATAAAAAGAAAGTTATAAATTTGACGTATGTATAGCACTTTTCTGTGAGCTATAAACTAGCTACACGACATAAAATAAATGTATAGATCTTTAAGACACATTGCATTACGTACACACCCTTTTACGGACAAAAACTGTAACAAAAATGAAAAACAATAAAGAACTTTCTATTCTATTCTATTCTATTCGTGTCTTTGCGATAAACTTCCAACATATCCTGAAAGAACAACGGTGTCATTATAATTCGGTTTTCGGGGTAAGGAAAGTTCGAACAAATGTTATTTCGGAAAAAAGAAATTCAAGTTTGTGATAGGTTACCTAGTCAACCTCGTCAGTTCTCTTCCTTGAAGACTCCAGCAGTGGCAGCTACTTTCGCCAAGTGATATGGATATAATATATGTTAATTAAGATTATGTAATATAAAAGCTGCAAAAAATCGTTAAGAAATACTTTTTTTGATGATGTTGACAATTTTAAAGAGACTTTAGTTACTCCTGTGTCTGGACCAAGTGATATGAATACGTCGCTTTACTTTCTCAAACTGTAACTTATCTTAAAGCACTAAGTTACTGAAATGCAAAAACTGGATTGTATATACAAATTTTGCACACTGATTTCATTCATATACTGGCTTTTGCCTATTCTTAAATCCGCATTAACACCCTTGATAAGAAATTGAAAATAATAGAAAGTTTTGCCATCCGAGATACGAGTTTGAGAAAGTAAGGTATATATACATTATATAGTCGATAATATATATTGATTAGAATTATGTGTTATAAGGTAGTGGCTGTGAAAGATTGTTATGACAAAAAAAATGTAAAAAAAAACTTTTTTTACAATAATGAAGACAATTTTACAGACTCCTTAGCCTCTCTCGTGTCTGGCTGTGGGATGCAAATATAATCCCGAAATACAATGACGTACAAAGAAAAATATAATTTTTAAGATATTGACGCAAACAAGATCGATTCTACGAAATAATAAACACAATAAAAGTAAAATTGTTAAGATCCTATTTCGCTATGCGACAGTTTTTTATGACTTCAATTGAGAGCGATTGGTATATTTTCTCACGCTTTATTTATCCCAAAATAGGTCTTATTGTTTCGTGTTAAGCAGCAGAATTGATAAGCCGATAGTTAGGTTGTTAAGTTAGAGGAATAGGACATAAGAGGTGGCGTATATTATAAGTCGATGTACATTTTTAAAAATAATATTTTTTTTGTTTCCCTGTACTAGGAGTACCAGGGCAACAGAAGTTAACTGCAATGCTATCTATACCCAAATCTGGTTTTATCTGGAATCTAGGTCGGGGCTTCCTTATCAGAGGCTAGCACTCACAATGCTAACCGCTGGAGCCACAAAGGTTGTACAGTTTTATGTAAAGACTATTTTGACAATTGAAAAAGATGTGTTCTATTTTACATTTCAATAATAGCCATTTAAAACCTTGTCTAAGTACATGTAAGTAAAGAAATACTTAATTTGACGTAAAAAAGAACATAAAAATTCATATTCTGACATATCTCGTAATGGCTAAGAGCAAAAAGAATAATTAAAATACAATTAAAATTTAACATAAAGCACAAATTAAAAGAAATCTGCATCCTGGTTTTATATGTTAAACAGTCATTATGAACAAGTTTTTTAAAGTTAATTACTATTGTTAATTTGTACTAACTTTGAAGTAAAGTTTCTTATAATAAAAAAAATGGTATACAATGAAGAGACGAACAAATGGTGCGCCTGGTATTACGCGACACGCATCTTTGTTATGCTTATGGATTAAAATCTTTCAGTCGAAATATCAGAGATAATAAACATAGAGAGTAGACACGAGAGAGTAAGAAAAGTGTTGCCACAGGACAAGCTGTAGTTAATACTAGAATGAAATTACATAATGTTGCTATATTAACTGGAATTTTTCCAATAATTTAATTTACAAAAAAAACCGTAAAGCTGAATGTTCAATAATCTCTTTACACACTTTTACGCATGCGTTATTATCACAGATCACACAATAAAGTATTCTTATTCTAGATCGTTACGCAGTAAACAATTTAAATCCCGGAATGATTTAAAAATAAACGGTAAAACATAGTTATATTTTTACGTATTGAAAAATCTGACCTCAAAAGTTTGTGGAATTACGTCAAATTTATTGATATCCCCTAACCGGATTCATCCCCTAATTGGGCACCCTTACAAGTGGAATATTTTCTTCTAATTTAAATGGGACCACTACTGAGGTATTCCAATCGAAATCGGTTCACAAATGCAAGTGTAAGCGCGTAGCATACACAAAAAATATTTTACACTACCTTAATATAAGTTTAATGTTAAAAATTTACAAATTAAAAAGTACAATACATTTAATTTTTTATTGAATTGATATTCAATTATTTTTAATGTGAAAATAATTGAATATCAATTCAATAAAAATGTAAATACAGTGAATAGCGACATCTCTAGCTAGGGCTGGTAGCTGTAAAGGCATCTAAGTGGATGACGAAATACTATTACAGATTATTCATAGATGGCGCTACGGCTAAATAATCGTTGAAAAACCAAAATACAAAGATACGACAACAAGGACATAGAAATATTCGTGAGGTTCGCTGGTTCCTTCCGTGGGTTAATTGGTATAGCGTCTGGCACGGTTTGCTAGAAGACGTCTTTTCGAATCCGGCCGGTACAAGGATTTCGGAGAGATATCTGTACGAGATGTATTGCTTCCTTGAAACATAAAATAAATATATTTCTGGTTGTTGCAAAACGGCATTTTCGTACAATTGTTACGAAACATTCAAATAATTTTAGAGGTTTTCTTTGCAATAAACATAAATGTGATTAGTTCCAGTGATTTAGCGGTTATTATGATGTTTAATTCGGCCATTTTTGAGTGCAAGGCGAATTTCGAAAATTTCGCACAGAAACATGAGCTGGGTTCCCACAAATGTCGTGTGTTATGCCGTGAGGCTTACGTCAGCAGCAACGGCTCGGGTTTAAAGCTCCAACTCGAATGCAATAACCTACTTTCCGCCGTTGTAAAACAATCTATTATTGTGTGCAATTATGACTTTGTCACAAAGTATAATTTATGGATATCGGAGCAGCACACCTATTTTATTGACTGTACACTTCAACGATCATGAACCACCAAATCGTTTAGCTTGAGCACGAAAACAGAAGCTTTTTTTAAAATAATATCAAGCAAAGGAACGAACTAGTCGTGTCACTCAGAGCTTTAAATCGCAAAAATCTGAGAAGCACTGCCACTGCACCGTCACCCTGAAATATAATATTTGCGGAGGCTAGAATTGATAGTTTTCAGGCAGTCGTTCGCAAGAGAGTGGCACCTCTGTTGGCAAGAGTGAGAGACAGCACCAACAAACTTCTTAGGGTGGTAGCAGAGAGGATGGACAGTCCAATCCTTAAGTATTGAATGTCCATCCTTGTTCATGAAAATGAATATTTTGCGTTCTACTAACATAGTTGTAAGTACCTACTAATACCATATGAACTTGTAACTGTACCTACTGTATAAAATAAAATTGTTTTTTTAATTTCATTTCATAATGTTGACAAGTCCCATATTTAATGTCTGTAATATCACCAGCACCCTTACGACTCAAAACCGGTAAGGTGGTGGTGGATAGCTGAGAAAGAACTCTTAAACAAGACAGGACCTACGCAAGGGTAACCTACCACAAACTCGAAAATTTTATTGTCCGCAATAACGTTTGTTCGAAGTTTCATCACCAAAAACCGAATTATAACAAAATAGTCGTTCTTTCAGGATATGTTGAATGTTTATCGCAAAGACACGATTAGGTTAGGTTAAGTTAGGTTTAAAAGAAAAACATTTTCCTCTCAAAATTACTTTCGAGGTTATGAAATTTCGACCAAACATTATTTCTGGAAAATGTCATTTCCGACGACTGATAGATAACCCTACGCAAGCTGTCAAAATGGCGTCACACATATCTCTCTTTATTATGTTATCTTATTTAATACTTTAAAAGTGCCATAGTCGACAGACTTTTTTTAAAGTGGAATAGACCAATGCTTGTTCCCGATGTTAGTGACAATGTGGCTGAAAATGATGGCTTAGTAGTGGTAGAGCTAACTGTGAAAGAGTTTGTCCAGGGAAGTACTGCTACCTTACCTATTTCTGCCGCCAAGCGGTAATGTGAGCATTACTGCGTTCTGGTTTTGAAGGGTGCTGGTGAAATTACTGGCACATAGGGCTTGTCAACTTATGTGTTAGGGTGACGGTCGCAGTGGTAGTGCCACTTCGTCACTAGGTATCATAATAAAAAAATAAAAAGAGCGTTGAAAAAAGATTTTTGGCTCTACCAGCTGTTACTACTGTTTCGAGCTCGCAGTCGCTTATGTTTTGCGCCCTACAAGTGTTGTATATCACGATATTGCCAACATAAACAAAGCTCTTATGAAGTCTCAATTATTGGTGTAACATTTCTGTAACGGACAAATAAATATGAATGAGTGGCCATTCCGTATATCACGTGCGTAATTTTAGATTTCTCAGCAAACACGTGACCGTGCACCGGTGGCGATCCAAGGGCTAGATGGCAATTCCCGGTGGGATCAATTTAGAAAGCAAACTTTTTGAATTTTACATCACTTTTAACTTGGCCTTTTTTAAGGACATCCCTTAAGATAGTACCTAGTTAGTAAATAATAAATAAATAAATAAATAACGCACTCAACATAGCCCTGCACTAGGGAAACCCTGAGTCGCGGGTGCCATGGACACACACATAGACAACCACAAATTACACCCAAACGCACGAGAGAAATAATTGTAGGCCATACAAATATTTCTCCCGGCTCTGGAATCGAACCTGGGACCTCTGCGTGGCAGTCCGGCATGGTAATCGTTCGGCTACGGAGGCAGTTAGTAGCAGTAGAGCTCTTTGTGCGTTCGACTGGGGAAGTACCTTACTTATTTCTGCCGCCAAGTAGTAATGTCAGCATTACTACGTTCAAGTTAAGAAGGGTTAGAGTACTAGTGAAATTACAAGCACATGACACACAGAGCTCAAACACACATATATACATACACTTTCTCCAAGTGGACACACAAATGCGCATACTCTACTATAGTCCATTTAAAAAATGTAGTAATTAAAAGAAATTATATCTAAATCTATTAATACAACGGAATTCAGTTATAATATGTTATCAATATGTATTTCAATTTGTTAGATTGTTCTTTCATAAACAACATTTTAAGTCGCTCCGTTCTGGCATCGAATTACTTTTTATGTTACGTAAAAGAATTAAATGTAATCTGACAAACTTTGTGATTGGCTACGTAAGTAGATTATTCAAAATTGTAAACCAAATTGTAAACCAAATGGCTACTTAAGTTTCAGGGTGACGAGCGCAATGGCAGTGCCCCTTAGATCTTTGCGATTTAAAACTGAGTGGCTCTACAATTGTTATGGACAGGATGTACAAAACAATTTATTCTTTAAATTTCATTGAACAAACTTATTTTATTATATTCCATTTTCTATCGTATCCACATTTAGTACAAAGTATCTGTGTTAATTTTTTACATTGTTATATTATTAATGTCTTGAAGATTGTAAAAAAAAAACCACGCAAGTCGGTTAAAAAACACGCAAAGCAACTGCCAATAATGTTTATAGAATAATCTTAATCTGCGCCGTAACCCGACTCCTGCGCAGATCAATAATGTAAACTAAACCGTACCGAGAAGCCGGCAGGATATTGCTCTTCGAACTGTGGGAACATAGCTTGGAGATAAGAAATTATTACTTTCTGGTATGCCTTAATCATTGGCTATTGTGAGCTGAGGAGATATAAATCATTAACTGTCACTTATTTCCTGTAATTATAACTAGAGCCTGTACAGGTTGTCATAAAAAGGTACGTAGTTACGTTTTGTATTGGTGCACCTAACATTTTTTTTCTTTTCCTTTCTGCCCCCTTATCCTAACCATGGACAAATAACTCAAATCAGGTCATATAGGTCGGGTATTTAGTAGCTATTGGTAAACCAGATATGCGACGCGTACCAAAGTAGTAGGTGGCAGTAGACCTCCTTGTGAAAGAGTCCGTCCAGGGAAGTACTGCCACCTTATCTACTTAAGCCGCCAAGCAGTGATGTCAGCGTTGCTGTGTTCCGGTTTTGAAGAGTAAGGTTGCTGGTGAAGGGCGTAGTGGCAGTGGCCATCAGATCTTTGCGAATTAAAGCACTGACACAGCAACTGTTATGGACAGGCTTTGTAGCACACCATCAGGCGTACGACTTGTTCATCCCGTCGTTTGGTATAATGTAAAAACAAGTTTATTGTCGGTCATAACTTGTCTCATATTCGAAGTTACGCTGTACAGGTATCTGACTTAAAAAAATACCATATAACCGAAGTTTGCTACCTGATGTGGCTGTGACGTTACCATGTCCACCTCAACAACAATTGAAACAGATGGAAGTTCTGGTCCAAATGATTCATTGGAACCCCGAACTACTACCATTTCCATCATCAGATCACTGTAAGATCTCTATAATTTGCCACTCTTAGAGGTAGAATATTTAAAAACCATAAAAGTCGGTTTGTGAACTTTTGCAGGTTATTATTACATATCTACACTGGGAAAGTAAAACGTCTAACGTGCATTTGTTAAATATTACAGGAGAGCAATTTAAAGTATTTTTTTTAAGAAAAAAAAAAATCGTAACTGTAATTTTATTCGTTATATGGAAAACTAGGAAGTTTCAGATTTTATCACAAATTGT
Organism: Hyposmocoma kahamanoa; assembly: GCF_003589595.1. Lineage (NCBI taxonomy): Eukaryota > Metazoa > Arthropoda > Insecta > Lepidoptera > Cosmopterigidae > Hyposmocoma > Hyposmocoma kahamanoa. The sequence goes on from NW_020653715.1 coordinate 1,314,167, forward strand.
CATGAGTTTTTTCGATTTTAAAATAACCAAATAGTTTAAAAATACTGTTACATAATTTAGTAATACTAATAATCTATTGAGATCGATCTGGGATATCTAAGCCTGATATTGTGATATTGGATCGATCGCAGTCAAAGGTCTCTTGAAAGCTGAAACCGAGAAACGCCGGAAGTATCTCTACCTAGCGTGCGAGATCATCGACCTGTGGGATGTGGATTGAAATAATCCCAATTGTTTTTCCGCAAATGGGTTAATTGGAGTCAGTATTGCTAACAATAGGCGGTAGGATTTCTGTGGCATATCGCTTCAAATGCAGAAGGCGGTCCTGCTCGATACGGCACGTATTATTCGCCGGTACTTGAACCTGAGTCCCTGACCCCGGCCGACTGTGTCATTGCCGGGGAATAACGCCTCTCCCATTTAAAAATTCTAAATAGATCTTTTAGGCCTTGGGAGATGCGAGAGTCTAAAATAGATATAATTGCCGGGAAATACCGCCTCTCCCATTTAAAAATTCAAAATTAATTTTTTGGGCCTTGGGAGGGGCGGGAGTTTCAGATGAATACGATAATAATAATAAAAATTTGTCCTCTCGCAAAAAACATAAAAAATACAAGTTGATCGATAATGGTGCTGCGAGACGGATTAAAAAAATTCGAGCAAGGAGTTACTTTTGATTCCTACACTACAAAATTCACAGAGAATTAAATCGTGTAAGGCCAAAATAAAGCAAATAAAAAATAGAGTCGACTTTTTTCTTAAAAAAACACTTTAACTGTTCTATTTTCCAAATGCACGTAACACGTTTTACCTTTTCAATGTCGATATGATATTGTAAAATAAGTATTATATATGATACATGCGAACAAAAGGTATACTTACAAAGAGCAACCCTGAAACTTTCTTAATAATTTTTCTCAGGAGAATCTGCTCTATGAATGAGCAGTAGAGTTTAATGAACGTGATAATTTCAAGCGTAATTTGCTTACCTATAAAATAAAGATGTTTTGAATCAGGTTTAGGCTTCTGTCCATGTGGCTTGGTGACATCACATGTCCTCAAATAATTATGAACCTTATTGTACAGACAGAAAGTGGCAATTACAAATCAATCATCGTGTGTACAGCTTTAAAATCTATAAATATATCTGTTAAAGTATATATATATACTATTATAATGATCTATAATAAACACTATGGCGATAACACATGGTGTTAAATGGATTACCAGTCGGCACATTGCGTTTGGTTGTCAGTACTGACGACTTCCTGTTCGTTACATTTTAAATTTTAAATTTGATTCGTAGACAAATTATTTGGAAATCAAAATGGATGCTAGCATCTATAGCAAAATAAGTTACTTGTACATGTAACTAACTATATAATAACCAACTATTTTTTTAAAGTATGATTAATTCCATATGATCAAAGTTAAAGGTAAAGAATCTTTATTTCATAGGTAAGCAAATTACACTTTAATTCTTCATATTAATAAACCTCTTTGTTATAATATTAAGTGACGGGACGAACAAGTCGTGCGCCTGATGGCGAGCTACACGCCTATCCATAACAGTTGCAGTGCCATTCAGAGCTTTAAATAGCAAAGATCTGATGGGCACTGCCACTGCGCCCGTCACCCTGAAATAGGTAAGGTGGCAATACTACCTTGGACGAGCTCTTTTACAAGGAGTTCTACTGTTCATTTGTAAGGCAGATCCCCCGAGAAGAACAAACAAGAAACTCTAGGTGTTGGCTCTTTGGAAGTACACATTTGAATACGTTTATAATTTACAATATTTATTTCAAACATCTTAGATCGAGAATACCTGCAAGAGCTGAACCGTTGACCACCACTGTTTTTTGTCACCCGAATACGCAGAAGCTGTATAATATCAAATAATATTAATGTGTTTTTTTATAAAATCATGTGACGGGGCGAACAAGTCGTACGCCTTTCTAAAGCAGTTGCAGAGCTTTAAATAGCAAAGATCTGAAAGGCACTGCCACTACGCCCATCACCTTGAGACAAGTCCCATGTGCCTGTGATTTTCACCAGCACCATTCAATACTGTTTGGCGGCAGAAATAGATATAGTGGCAGTATTTCCCTGGACGAACTCTTTCACAAGATGTGTTGTAACATGCCAGCACAGGGATATAAAAAAAAACATCAATAACTCATTTTATTATAATCTTTTAGCGAATAACGAAGGCATATTTGAAGCGAAATAAAACAAATTCATGCAGAAGGTATGCAGCAATTGTTGTTACACAAGTTATTAAGCATAGAATGACAAATATTAAATCATGCCGCGGAATAAAAACTCTTACTGCGATAAGAAACTTGTAATTAATGACGATTATTAAAATTATTTGTACATTTTAACTTAAAACTACGGTACGGACATTAAATGATATTGCCCCGGCAGTTTCCCATGTCATAAATCTAAATAATATTCCTAAGAAAAACTATATCAAATAACTGTAATAAAACATTTATAATTATAAATCCATACATAAACAAAGAGATATAAAAATTTTAATCGTGGGAGCGATTTTGATTGTTTTACATAAACATTAACGCGTCCCATACTGGGACGGGACTTTACACGTTTTCCGAGGACTGTGAACCTTCGATTTCAGATTTCATCGCAACGTTTTCCTTTATCAAAACGCTTATTGTAAATTTAAAATCCAATTTCGCACATAAACTCCAAAAAACTCAGAGGTGTGGCCCGGATTCGAACCCACGGCCTCTGCTGTAAAGGTCATACGTTCCGTAAGTAGGTACTTAATACATATTTAATAAAACAAAAAAAAAAGAAGTTGAACGTTTCGACAATATTACAATTTCAATGCCTTGTCAAAGGATAATTAATACTGTCGTTACTAAACTAAATAATATTACACTTTCGGACATATAAATCGATCTACCTTGCGTTTTCATTTCTATTTTTAAAAGCCTACGATACAAAAATATTGTTCTTACACACTCATAGCTCTGCACTAGGTAAACCTTATATCGCGGGTGACATACACACACATAGATAACTCACGAGAGAAATAAATATAGGCGATGCAAATATTTCTCCCGGCCCGGGAATCGAACCCTCGGACCTCTGCGTGGCAGACCAGCACGGTAACCGTTCGGTCTTGGAGATAATTGTACATTTGTGAATATTTAGTAGCAATACCTATAGGCCTCTAGTAGTTTGTGGTATCCACCATGTTGTAGTCTCTTCCATCTACGGCCTCACGTGTTTGTCACCACTGCCTGATCACCATTCGATAGCCGCTTTTATCCACCACCATTGAATACTAGTTGCATTAGATAAAATCTGAGAGTTTATTATTAAGTTTTCTATAATTGGCTTACCCAAATTTAGAAATTCTAATTCTCAAAAAGTATATATGGAATCAATCACCAGCATCAACATTGCATTCATTTTCAACCTTAGGTCATTTAATGCTGAAAATTCACAGTGGTTCGAATTATTTGTCCAGGAGTGTAGTTAATATAAAACATTTAAAAATAAAAAATAATAATAGTCAATAATACAACGATGTTCAATAAAAGTGTTTTCTTTTAATAATAATAGTTAAAGTATCACATTAATTAACTGGACTCAAACAAGGGAATTCGTACTATGACAGTACACGAGAGAGACCAGAAACAATTTAGAAAAGTTAATTTTTCAAATTGGACCTACCGGGAATGGAACCCGGAACCTCCTCAACTAGCGTCCACAGTACAAACTGAGCCATCGAGGTCGTCAAAATAAATACAGATGAGAAGACAAAATAATGTTAGTTAGAATATTATGTATAAATCCACGATTCCATTGAAGCTCTCTTCCACTGGTAGAGTTTTAGTACAGCGTCAATAAGGGTTGGTAACTTTACCCGTTTTAGAGAGAGATCAGATACCTTCTCAATAATTCTGTGTTATTTTCGTTAATATCTTTACCTTCAAATATAGATATAGTGAATAATGTCGAGCTAGACATTGACTTTATGAATTTGGTATAATTAGGAGATAATAATAATAATTAAACTCCTTTTTTTAAAATTTCGAGCATGACTTAAGACAAATTCGATCAGAAATAGTGCAGCGTGTAACGTGACATCAAAATCGATTATTATAGTCGATTGTTTACACACAACATTGATCCTTACATATAGCTCCTTTTGCTTATCTTATTAAAGAAATCTATATTTCTTCGTTCAAATGGACTCTTAAATTATTTAAAAATTATATTCTTACAACTTTATATATATACATATACGTACCAATATATTTGCATTTTTTTTCTGGACACTAAATGAATTATTGTTTTATAGCCGATCGTTATATCAAATATAATAAATTTTAATTTTAATAAAACTGTGAAGAACACAATGTATACAATAAATATAACAATAAATTAATCTCTGTTAAAAATTTGTCAATGTAATTTGAATTATTAATGCGTGGGCCGATCATAAAGTTATACACAACCGGCTTTTAAAGCAAAATTATAAAAAAATAAAATTGATGGATGCTTTCCGTTTAATAATAATTTGGAATCTCTATTTTAGTTTACTTAATTATAACTTAATTTTTCATACGACTTAACTTCTTTTTAACACAAAAATACTTATTTAAAAATACGATATTAAACACGAGTTAAATTCACTTTAAAAGCTAGACAGCCACTTAATCTCAAGTAAGTCAATTAACACATAAATCTCTTAGAAGTAACTTAAAAGAACAATAGATATTAATTGTCACTAGGAGTACAATAACATACTGAGCACAACACTACATTATTGTTATACGATCATGATCGATGTCGTGACATCGATTTAACAAATCGATTATTTTACTCGATATTCTCGATTCTAATTGGAATAACTGTAACTGACTGCCGATTGGTATGTAGAGTAAATCGTGCAGATGATGCAGTCCTCTTAAGTATCCAGTTTAATGTAGCAACACATTTATGAATAGTGTTGTTCCTGTCTTAGTAGTTTATCGTTTTCTGAATTTTTTTTTTACAATATTTACATTTTATTATTTTTATTTTTCAATTCCGCCAAATTAATATCTTACACATGGCAGTGTAATTGGAATGATTCTATTGTGGTTTTGGAAAAAAATTTATAATAAAATAATTCATCTAAAATTCCCAGCAGTTTTAGACGAACAATTCTAATTATAACAACGCTAGAATTTTAATTGTAACTTTTTTAAATTAGTATAATTTCTAATGTCGTATAAATCGCATAACACGGAAGTGTATATTCCATTTTACAAAATTAGAGGTCAAGAACCCCCGGTGGCGCCATCTGTGCAAAGTTAGTCGAACTTCCCTATATTTTGGCAAGTCACAGGTGAGCGAATTAGTGGACGACCACAATTAGGAAATTACGAGTTTTCGGTGCTATGTACATCGGAAATTCTTTTTTCAAAATTTTAAATTTTGTCAGGTGTACTTAGTCTGTTGTCGGTAAGTAAGTTTTTAACTATTTTTTATCAAACGGTTTTCTTTTTTCCGTTTTTCAAGGGTTTAATAATTAATTTAAAATTTATAACATTCAAGAAACGTACAATGTGTTTCGGCGAAGGAAATTAATGTTCAGCAATATTCGTACCATTAAACCTTAATTCAAGAACACGAAACAACCTACGAAAGTAACTCCAATTGTGAATACTTCAATATTTTTTATCGTTAAATCTAGACTATAGAATAATTGAGAAAGATCTAAAAACTACAATTTCAAATTTTGTGCTAAGTCTGGTGTTAATAATCTACAGGCTCGATTTTTTTTAATATCCCACCTCTTAGAAACTATTAATAAATTCAATCACTATAGGCGAATTGGGTCGGAAAAATTTGTCACAATTTAATTTGTTTTTTTTTTACATTTACAAAATTGTCTTCATTTGAAAAAAAAACTATTAATTTATTAACAATGTGAGCACCGTTCCCATCACTAAAATATTTGCAATTGCGTTCGGAATTAGGGTAAAATAGTCTAATTGTGATCAATCTTTAATCGGAACGTTCGTCCGGCGGGATCCGTCGCGCGACGACGATATTCTCGTTGTTATAAATACTTAAGGCCAATTAGACGATTTTTTACCCAATTCTTTAATCTAATTGATCATTTTGATTTATCGATTGTGTTTCTATTCGATGACTGCAAGTGTTCAGATTTTAATTAGACAGTAATGTTGAGATATTCGAGTGTAATTCTTGCGATACCGTTGAAATTTTTTCGTTGAAAATTTTCTAGTTCAGAAAATGTGAAACTGGTAATTTGATTTTCCCACAGAGTTTGTTGTTTTTAGAAAATGATTTAGAAATTATTATTTGTAATATTTTATTAAGACGTCTTTTGTTTAATGCGTTTGTTTTTTTAAATTATTAATAAAAAATTATACAATTTAGTTTTTACTGTGTTTTTAAATTTCTATAATTTAAAAATTTCTAATTGGATTTCCTAATTAGTTTGCATTATTTGTTGATTCAACACTTCTAGTTAGAGTTTATAAATTGTAAATTTATTATAAACATAATTTGCAGAAAAGATTACAGTGTTATAAACGGTTTTCGAAACGAGAGAATCATCGCACTTGGCCCAATTTTAATTCACGACACTTAAGGTAAACACCGAATTTTAAATTAAAGACTTACGTTTGTTTCTCGGAAGCGAGCAGAACAATCACAATATTTCTCAGTGTATGTCCACACAACACTATGAAGTCAAAATATATCACATGAACTCTTAAAGTTCGGAAATCGACATAGCACACTCACAGTGTCTCAATACAAAATAAAAAGGAAAACACAGTCAAAGATCCGCCCAAAAATAATCTCTAAGTCCTTACGAAAACAAAACAAAACATGTCACAAGGTGCACAAGTTCAAACACTGGTCGAGCAAAAAAAATTAATTAGTCACAAATCGAATTTTCACTTCACGATCGATTATCGGTATAGGGCAAATGATCCGATTAGTTGTTATTACGTAAGGTGTATCCCAGAGCGCGGCGTCGCGGGCACGCGTCGGGGCCGCGACACACGACTGCAGTGCGATCCTTCGCTCGCACGGAGCCCCACCAACACAGCGCGCATCTGAGGCTCGCTCCTTGCCGGGGCCCCGCCCAGTGGGACGCCACTCGGCAGCTAAGATGACCGTCTCCCTCCTCGTCTCTCTCTCTCCGAATCGCTCGCTCCGTCCCGCTCCCCCGCGGCGACAGTGGGGCGCGCCAATAGGATAGGTTCGGATCGAGTCGAGACGATGAATCGAGATGTGTACTTAGGTATCACTGCATGTCCTTTTGTTGTAGTCGATAATAGGATGCGCTTTTTTTGCGCCGCGACCGGCCGCTTCTTGGACTTGGCGATGCAGGCGTACTTGCATTTATTTACGTTCGACCTCTCCGGCTTGTTAGCCGCCAAAACAAACACGGCGGATACGTGGTTTCGCGTAAAAACTTATTGATCTTCACTCTTGTACACTATTTCATATGTTGGATAGCTCACCCCCTACCCTCCCTCCTGCTATACCGTTTCTCACGTAGCTGTTTGCTGGTAGAATTCTTTTTAAAAATATCTTTAATTTAAATCTCATTGGATGTTATTCCAACTGTGCTAAAATTTTCTTTTTATCAATCCCTCACGTCACCTTGAAATAATTGAAAGTGCACGAGCGCAAAGGGCAAGTAAGACGCGTAGGGTGATCGTCTCAGTCGTCGGTAGGCAGGGGTGGCTGAACTCGGTAGGGCGCAGATGTAGGTCAGTTTTTGTTTCGCGCTGCCGAAATTCGGTTACTAGGTTCGTGTTGCTTTTGGCATTAATCTTTCGTATGGGTACCATTTATTGGTGCGTTTACCCTATTTTTTTGCAATTGGCTAGGGATGTTCGAATAGTTTTATTTTTAAATAGTTTTTTTTTACATGTATAAATATCACGTACTCACGTAACACGTCTTGACTTATAGGTTCTCGAATATCGAATGTAATTTTAACAAGACTTATGAATTATTTTATAAGATAAAAGACTAAATTAAGAAGAATTACAACTTTATTAATTTAGGCAGTTATTATTTATTGCAATCGTCCTCGAAACGTATCACTAATATTTTGCTGTTTCGTTAAATCACAATATTTAATATTAGTAAATTTTAAAAATGGTACAAGAAAACTATTTTCCAAGTCCCTATAAGAGATGTTCGTTCGTCTCCATCCCTTCCGACAAAGCAACATTGTTACTTCTCTCCACTCGTCACTAGATGGCGTTAGGCGTAGATTTTCACAGTTTTCGTTGCGTTTTCCGAACAAAAACCTGTCACGCACCTTTTTAATTACAGTGTAGACGTTCGGGTTCATGTCTAAGTATGGTTTTGGTAGGTTTATCAAAGTTCTATAGGTTTAAGACAGAATTTGCAGTCACCGATCAGAAAAATCGTACGTATGGAATTGAATCTTTTACTAAGGTACTAAAACCTATTTTTAAACGTCTTTAGGTTTGGCAATAATGTTGACAATTTGGGTACATACTCTCGTTAAGCTAAACAGTAATTTATCTTAGCTATGCTTTCGATTTTCTCTAGCAAAACCCGGACAATACCATCCTCTAGGACGACCTCGTGGTCTTGCTTGCATTGTGGACACTGTATGAGAAGATTCCGGGTTCGATACCCCATAAGACCAATTAAGAAGACAAGAGACCAGGCAATTGGTGTGGTCATTTGGCATTTCATTTTCAGACTTATATTATCCACTTCTGGGTATTGCATTTCTTCGACTTATCCCTGGTCACCACTCCGTCAAAGCCTTTCTCCTGCGGCCATTACCACGTCTAACTACTCAACTCCACTTAAAGTCTATAACGCTGTTATTATTTTGCAAAGAAGTGCATCTTTCCTGATACCTGCAACGAAATGGAATACGTTGCGTTTTTTTCGAAAGCTACTACTAGCCCCGCATTATTACATTCTCTAGTAAATGCCAGCCCAGCCCTATTCAAGGCTGGAATGGCATTTATTAGAGAAACGCGTATATATATCAACTATTAAAATCAGATAAATAAAAATTTGTCTATTGACATCATTGACTTACAATTATATGGACGTCGGGTCCGCGCTAAAAAGTGCCCGAACTTATAGGGCGTTAAAATCGTATACAGAGCGTCATTCACGCTTTAGTCTTCGTTTGTTCGACTGACAGCGAAACAAGCAAAATAGACAGTACTGCGATGACATTACAATTTAAAAGCTTTTTCATATTCCTTTACATGTCACTACGTTTAAATAGGTTGTCTTGGGACATTTTTTTCGTGGTTTTTGTATTAGACCCGTCGTCCATTTATTTGTAAGTCAATGATTGACATCAAAAAATAAACACAACTCTAAGGTTTTCTCCATTATTACATCAAATTTTTAGTAGCAGTAGAGTTCCTTGTGAAAGTAACCTTACCTATTTCCGCCGTCAGGCACTAATGTAAGCATTACTGCGTTCCGGTTTTTAAGGGTACGGATGCTGGTGAAATTGCAATTCGCACAGGACTTGTCAATTTATGTTTCGGAGTGACGGGCGCAGTGGCAGTGATCTTTGCGCTTGGAAGCTCTGACTGACATTGCAGCTGTTATGGACAGGCGTGTCGCTTGCCACCAGGCGTACGTCTTGTTCGTCCTGTCACTTGATATCATAATAATCTCAGTACAGAGTACTAAAAAAGCCGATCTTATAAGTACGTGGAATTACATCTATTTGCCAAGTTTGATTGAAACGGCTACCGGAAAGGGCGCGAAACCGGATTTCTAATTTGCCACCCTTAGAGGTGGAATATATTCTTCAAATTTAAATGGGACCACTTTTCAGGTGCTGTCTTTCCAACAAAAAAAGAATCATCGAAAGCGGTTCACAAATGTGTTATCGTGTAACATAAATAAATACGAAAAAAACTTACAGTCGAATTGAGTACCTCCTCCTTTTTTAAAGTCGGTTAAAAAGACAAAATCAAGTCTCGAGATTGTTAACTCAGATCGAGAAGTCGAGTATCTATTTGTTTTATCAATCAAACCGTATCTACGTTCAAAAATGTTCTTTAGTAAATTTAAGAGATGGAGAATTCAGAGTATACATAACTAGTTGACGACTTTAGATCTCAGTTAGTCGTGACTATGGGTCGTATTCCAGAACTCTACTCAATGCTTAACTCAGGACTTGAGTATGCTGTCAAACACTGGAAATACGACCCTAATGGCAAGGACTTGAGTATGATTTCCAGTGCTTCAAATCATACTCAAGTCATGACTTGAGCACTGAGTAGAGTTCTGGAATACGACCATGAGTGACCTGTAAAGATTTTTACCATTGATTTATTTGCCGATTCCTTTGGACAACTTCTTAAGAAGGCGAACATGTTTTTAAATGATTATAAATAAAAATGAAAAATATGTATTGCAGACAATTTACAGTCCATTTTGTTAGTATACTTACAAGCTACTATTTTACTGTTGGTACAAAAATTACAGAATTAAAATAAAGGAAATAAAATTTGACTTATTTGATTATTTAATTGAAAAATCATTTTATACATTGAAGGAATTTTGGTAATTAACTTCACGCTAATTTATTTATTATTGAGACTAACGTGATATTAAATTTATTTAAATTGATTATTATTTTAATTAAATTACTTTTGTTTTGATATCCTAACTGTTATAGATTTTAAGACTTAGATATGCCTTGATGGTACGTCATGGCGATCATTAAATAATGTATGTTAACATCTTTATTGTACCCATGACGGTGAACATTAGCTATTTGTTATGCAAGGCTGCAAAGGTGTTGTTTGACGCGAAGGATTATATTGAAACCGGAGCAAACGAAGGAAGCTAAGATTGTACCACGAGCGAAGCGAGTATTTCAAAAATAGATTCGAGCGTAGCGAGGGTTTCAAGCGAAACCCACAACTTTTCATCTCACTATAGCGAGGAAAATGGTAAATGAAAGAAAAACAGTTGAATTGTATAACATCAGTTTTTTTAAGTCAAAGGAAAAAGTTTATCTTCGGATGCGTTCTGAATTTACACCTCGTCAATTTTTATTCTTGCTTGTATATAAAATTTTGTGTGATTAAGTGGTTAGTGAAATTATTTAGTTCTTCGACAAATTAAAATAATTTAGTAAATACAAATAAAAAATACAAAAAATAGTTACCGTTGTCAATTTAATGTCAACAATAATAAGAATAAAATGTAGTAACAGATTTATATTACAAAAATTAGTAATGTACGACGAATTGCGTAGTTGAACGTGTCATTACCTTTTTTTTCATCGTAAGAAAAAGTTAGGTGCACCACAGTCCATCGTCAAGTTCGAATTTCAAAAAACGCTTTTGCGCGCAGACTTCTAATGAGAAAGAAAGCCTTTTCGAGCTAGTGAGGTGAAAAATGTATTTGATTTGATTAAAAAAAAAGAATGAATGAACGAGTGAAAATCCATTATAGTCTGTCTTTTTTGATGGCGGAGTAAAATGACATTTGCAGGGTTGCTAGTTTTCATAAAATTTTAAAAAGTCATGTAACTGTTGTCGATAGTTTTATCGATAGATTGTAAAAGAAGATAAAATTTTGCTGAAATCCATGCCAAACCATGGTAGTTTTTAGTAAGGCAACATCGATCGTTAGGGACCGAATGAATAAATGCCATCACTGCTATTCCACTGACCGCCATTGCAAGTAGATTTTAGCAGAATAACAAATATTATCATCTTATTGAGTTAATCATGATTGCAATATAATCTCAGCGGAGTCTAGTCAAAGTCAAAGTCAAATAATCATTTATTCCACAGGTAAAATCTTTACACTTGAAAACGTAATTTTTTAATCTACTGTTCGTCAATATGCTGACTTTTCCGAGACGAATCTTTGGGGATTGCTTTTTGAATCATATTTGTGTGGAATCTAGACTCAACATGAGTCCATACACATTCGATCGATAGATCGATCGACCACAACGAGTCGAACTGTGCGTATCGATGGAAAAAAAAGCCAGTCAACTGCTTCTTACGTGCCTCGAGGAGTTCCTCAGGGGTCTATATTGGGTCCCAACCTGTTCATTTTGTACAGTACTGACATTTCTAAATGCATAAAAAATTATAAGTACCATCTTTACGCTGATGATCTTCAGGTGTACATTTCATTCAGGCCAAGTAAAGACTCTGTAGCAATACTCAAGCTTAATGAGGATCTGGACAGAATAGCAGGATGGTCGGAGCGTAGTTGCTTGGTTTTAAGTCCAGTGAAGTCGAAGTTCCTTGTGCTGGGTTCGAAAGCTCAGGTACGTGAAGTTCGGGAACAAAATCCAGTGGTGGCAATTGGGGGCGTTTCCATAGCGCAAGTATTTCTACAGGTTATAAGTTTTGTACCAGATACGCCAGTTACTAAGTGTAGATTTGCGGATTCACCTTTCTGAGTCGTTAATATTGGTTAAGCTCAACTATGCGGACACTATAATAGGATAAAAAAAAAAAAATTGATCCAGCGAGTCCAAAACGCTTGCGCACGGTTTTGTTTCTCAATTCCACCCCGAACACATGTATCACCCTAACTTAACAGAACCAATTTAATGAACATGAACTATCGACGTTCTCTTCACTTCGAAACGCTGCTTTTCGGTATAATTCAAAATAAAAATCCGTCGTATCTGTTTGAAAAACTTACGTTTTCGCAACGCCACATTATTTAGATATAAATATGTTTCTCTGTAAAGGGTTTTATTTTGCTATTTTAAATTTAATATATGATTTGTTGATTCATGGTGGCGTCCACTCCGTTCCTCGGCCACTACAGAATATCAGCGTTGGGTTGTTTTGCATGCACAACCCGACAAATGCTGAGTGGTGACCATTTTGCATCTCAATGTTTAATATTAAGATTTACTTTGTGTTACTAGTACAGATTAAATAAATATTATTTTCTTTCTTTCTTTCTTTCTTTCTTCTATTTATAATTATGATTTATAATTATCTTCTATTGATAATCTTAATATATGCTCCAGAATCTTAAGTGGTATCATGAGTTTGGACTTAGTTCTAAGGTTAATATTATGGATATCTTCTTTCTTAACGAAATTATGTATATTTTTACGGGCGTACCAAATATTTGAGTAATTGTACAGTGATGCCACAGTCATGATACCAGTCTCCTTAAACTTTTCTCTGAGAGGAACCCGGAAACCTTTGTCTTCAGTAGCCGTAAGCTCCTTGTTAAAGATTTCGTCCAGGGAAGCCACCTTGTCTATTTCTGCCGCCAAGCAGTTTCAGCATTACTGTGTTCCGGTTTTGAAGGGTGCTGGTGAAATTACAAGCACGTGGGACTTGTCACCTTATGTCTCAGGGGGACGGGTGCAGTGGCAGTGCGCTCAGGTCTTCGCGATTTAAAGAGCTGAGCGCACTGCAACTGTTATGGACAGGCGTGTAGCTTACCATCAGGCGCAAGACTTGTTCGTCTCGTCACTAGATATTATTTAAAAAAAATCGTAAATCTTTAAAATACAGTCAGCTTTATGAACTTAACATTTTTTTTATTTATTAGTATGACTAATTACAACATCGTAAAGATTATGTTTCGGAAGTAAATCTAAACTTATTTTAGTATGCCTAGGTACATTAGTTTCTAGATTGTGATCGTTTATGTATGTCTAGACGTTACGGTCTGTTTAATTTTACTTATAGACAATTTACTATTATTTATTATTAGTTGTAAAACGAGATTGGAGATAATTTGTGTTGTAACGTATGGATATAATTTCAGCGCAGTCTCGTGCCCGGCAGTCGCTTATAGGTGTTGATAGAGTGTAACGGTTAAAAGTTCAAAAATCGTTGGACATTTTGTAATTGGAACATTAATCATAAAGTTGCGCTTGCGCAGTACTTAACTATAATCGCTTCAGATATTAAAATTTGCCAACAGACGCCAATTATATGGGGGCTTGGTTTAAAAATCAACTTGTAGGGTATTTGAGTAGAGTTGAATTGCATTGACCTCGGTGGCGCTGGATGAGGAGGTCCCGGGTTCGACTCTCGGTAGGATCAATTTGGGAAATAAACTTTCTAAGTCGGTTCTGATCTGGGTTTTCTGGATAATGCCTCGGAGTGAATTCCATTTCATGCACAAAATGAATGTAGGCCTTAAAAATATTTCTCTCGGCCTGGGAATCGAACCCTTGATCTCTGTGAGCCAGTCCAGCTTTGTAACCGTTCGGCCACGGAGGCCTAGGTAATTGGTGTATTATCTTATCACAATAAATAACTTTTTTTTAAAAAGAACCTATAAGAATTACATCTATTTGCCAAGTCACATAAATCGGTTTACGGAGAGTGGGTGACATCCAATAAACCGGATTCATACACTCATTTGTAACCCTTAGAGGTGGAATATTTTCATCAAATTTGAACGGGACCACTACTTCTTTTTTTCATCAAAAAAGGTTATTCGAAAATTCGGAGTAATCGCATAACACACACACACACACACACACACACACAAAATACAGTTAAAATTGAGAACCTACTCCTTTTTTAACTCGTTTAAGAAAGAAAGACCATCAGTCAACACGCCAAACAATACAACCACTGCTGATTTTTGACTGCCTCCGTGGCCGAACGGTTACCATGCCGGACTGCCACACGGAGGTCCCAGGTTCGATTCCCGGGCCGGGAGAAATATTTATATGGTCTACATTTATTTCTCTCGTGAGTTTGGGTGTAATTTGTGGTTGTCTTCGTGTGTGTCCATAGCACCCGCGACACAGGATTTCCCAAGTACGTGGCTATGTTGAGTGTGTGCGTTATTATTATTGATGCCTACTGAAATATGTAATAATTTAATAACAATAAGGGAATGACGTCATAATATCGTCATTGTATTTCTATTTCCTAATAACACCAAGTGATGGGGCAAACAAGCGTTTTTTCTTACTTGACGATAGACTGTGGTGCACCTAACTTTTTCTTTCTATTAAATAAAAAACATAATGACCAACTACGCGATTTGTCGTACATTATTTATGTAATATAAATCTGTTAGTATATTTTATTCTTATTATTGTTGACATTAAATTGACAACGATAACTAATTTTATATACTTTTAAACTTTCGCGTTGCATTGTACTAACATTTGGAAACGGGAATAAACGCGTTTACATACGAATAGGTATTTTTCACACCTACCTAGTTTCCCGACGTTTCGGCCAGGTTGCACTGGCCGTGGTCACGGGCATGTACATGCCCTATTCGTATGTAAACGCGTTTATTCCCGTTTCCAAATGTTAGATAACTAATTTTATTATTAAAACTGAATTGTTTTTTCCTTTCATCTACCATTTTCCTCGCTATAGTGAGGTGAAAACTTGTGTGTTTCGCTCGGCAGCTGTTTTGCGTCTCGTGTCTTGAAACCCTCGCTACCCCCAGGATTCTATTTTTGAACCACGACTTGACAGCCTTGCATAACAAATAACTATTTTTTTGTTTACGTCAATCACACTGCTTTCTCAGTGTTAATCGAAAACGTTGTTTATAAAGGATAAGCGTTATTAAAACTAGGTTATCAAAGTTTGCGTGTTTGAAGCGTATGCGCAGATCTCTTAATTCTTCTAACTCACAGCAAACGTAAGCAGTGTCATCACAGCAACAGTTGCGTGAATTCAAATTGCTTTCACACGATCGACTTTGCGTTTGTTCAGATCATTTACCGCAATTTCTTGTGAGTACTTGCTTATTTTGGACTCTAATAAATAATAAACAATGTTTAGCAACCCTGTACCAAAGTATAGATATATGGTAACAATGAAAATGAAAAATCCCAAACAGACATAAGACTGCAGTACTAATTAATATGTTTTAGTTTATTCTAAAATTGAACTTAATAAAAATTCATTCAATAAAATAATTTGTAAAACTTAATATAGCGTAAATTGGAATGTTTTCTTTGTAAAATTAAAAATAAGGTATTTAATTAATAACTATTGTAACTATAGTGAAAAAATAGGGTGGTTTGCATCAATATTAGACATAACTGGTTGAAGACTGTACCACCTCAGTCAACCGTGACCATGGGACCTGTAAAGGGCCCGAAGCGTCGGTTTGTTTCAAAAAACAAATATACGCGATTTAAATCCGGAATAATAGTTTCATTTCCTATGTGTAACAATCGCGAAAACCTAAAAACTGGATATAAGGTAACAAGTTTTTATAACTGAAATTTCTCAAAAAGCCTTCAAAGCAGACAGTGTAATAAGAAAGCCTTGTGGTTCTTTCGATTAAGAGTATTTTAGTAATAGTAGAGCTCCTTGTGACAGAGTTCGTCCAGGGAAGTACTGTTCCGGTTTTAAAGGGTAAGGGGGCTGGAAATTACAGGCACATGGGAGTTGTTAACTTATGTCTCAGGGTGACGGGCGTAGTGGCAGTATGCCTCACAGCTTTGCGATTAAAGCTCTAAATGGCACTGCAACTGTTATGGACAGGCGTGTCGCTTACCACCAGGTGTACGGCTTGTTCGTTCCGTCACTAGGTATTATAAAAAGATAGTCATTACCATGGTAGTTTTAGTAGGGCCACTGACATTTTATTGAAACTCAACCGCCATTGCAACTAGACTTTAGCAGAATAAAGAATATTGTCATAATTTCAATAAAACATCAGAGGAGTCGCAATGAATTTACAATGAGTAGTTGTTTCAAGAATATTGCTCGACTTGGTGCCATGTTCAAACTTGCTTATCACGCAAACGTGACAAAAACACAAACAAACCCCAGAAATTGTGAAATAATACCTATTATTCTCCAATCAAACATCTCCGAATCTTTTCTATGAAAAGGAATTTAAAAAAAATGTATAAAGGAACAAAACAATACAAACATTGGAGTCTTTGTAGATATTAAAAACATCTGTTCCGATCCCTACGATCTGTCTCCCACGCGAACGGTGAAAGGGTTAATTTTCGATTATTATGGACGTGTTTATTAATATTTTGTACTTTAAATATGAAATGTAACGCAGTTTGACTGGTCTACTAAGGCCAATAAGGAGGTATTAATAAGTATATGATATAATTAATTAAAATTCAAGCTCTTTTCCCTTTGAGGTAAGCGAAGACCACAGGCTTCCACTTGCTATAGTCCTAACAATATCTTTCATCTCATCAACATGTAGAACCGTTGTAAAAGTTAACAGTAACAATGCTGGACTGCCAAGCACAGGTCCCGGGTTCGATTCCCGAGCCGGGAGAAATATTTGAATGGCCTACATTTTTTTTTGGGTTTGGTTGAAATTTGTTGTTCTTTACATGCGTATCCATGTCACCGTATACAGGGTTTCCGAAGCACATGAGTGTGTGCGTTATATTATATAAAAAAATAATTCGTCCAGGGAAATACTGCCACCTTACTTATTTATGGCGTCAAGCAGTAGTGTGAGCATTACTGCGTTTCGCTTTTGAAGGGTAAAAGTGAATTTACAGGCGTATGGGACGTGACAATTTATGTGTCAGGGTGACGGGGGCAGTGGCAGTGTCCCTTATGTCTTTGTGATTTAAAGCTCTACTCAGAGGCAGGCGTGTCGCTTATCGTCCTGTCACTAGTTATCATAAAAGAAATTACTGGCCGTCACTGGAGGCTTAACCAAAGACTGTAATACACGTTTTCTTGTTCGCCTTAAGAAATAATCACATTTATTAATGCTGAATTGGTTTGATCCGGTCAGGAAACACGTGGTAACGGAATTCGTAACGTCTATTTCGCGCTTATTCCAAGGTCATAATCATAAAGCTTTTTCTGAAATAAAAAATAAAATAGAATGATTTTTTTTTCAAAGACTTTTTAGAATATATTTAATAAATTTATAGCACTATAGTGTATAATAGGTCCATATTAATAATAATAATTATTATTATTTTTATGATACTAAATGACGAGATGAACAAGTCGTGCGCCTGGTGGAAAGTGACACGCCTTTCCATAACACTCAGAGCTTTAAATCACAAAGATCTGAAGAACAAGTTGACAAGTCCCATGTGCCTGTAATTTCACCTTTACTTTATTTCTGACCCGTTTAATGCGATTTCGTGTCGATAAGTGTGATCATTGTTTTATTCAAAATTAAATAAATAAATAAATTGGGCTCTGTTGTCATGGCATAGCCATACAATTCCAACGTCTCGACCAATCGGAAAGTGACTGCACAGAGTGTAAGTAAAAAGAAAGCAACCCTTCTTATGCAAATTTTTCTTTCTAATATTTACCGTTTGATTTTAACGCCCCGTCGCCGAGGAGTGTGCCGGTATTAATTATTAATTTCCAAATGATTTATTACAG
>NW_020653715.1:1332934-1489772 GCF_003589595.1 Hyposmocoma kahamanoa
TTTAGCGCGGACCCGACGTCCATATAATTGTAAGTCAATGTTTAAACCGCAAAGATCTGAAACATAACATATGTCACTCTGAGACGTAAGTTGACAAGTCCCATGTGCCTGTAATTTTACTAGCACCCTTTCCCTTCAAAACTGGAACACAATAATGATGACATTACTGCTTGGCGGCAAAAATAGATAAGGGCGAACTCTTTAACAAGGAGCTCTTAACATTTGATCGTCGACTGAAAGACTTTTTGTTGGATAACGCGTATCATTCCACTGAGAATATAGGGACATGGTCTTGTAATATATGTTGTATTTTATTGAGCTCACATTACTGTGTTCCAGTTTTGAAGGGTGAGGGTGTTGATGAAGTTACGGGGACAGGGATTTATCTATTTTATGTTTCAGGGTGACGCGAATTAAAGCTCTTAGTGGCACTGCAACAGATTACTACCAAGCACACGACTTGTTCGTCCCGTCACAGGATACTACAAAAAAAATAATATAATGTAACTTTTTTATAAAAAAAAAACAACCTCAAAAGTTCGTGAAATTACGTTTGTTTGCCAAGTTTTGTTGAAATCGGTTACCGGAAAGTGCGTAAAACAGGATTCATCCCTTAGTATGCAACCCTTAGAGGTGGAATATTTTCTTCAAATTTAAATAATAATAATAATAATAATAACGCACACACTCAACATAGCCCCGCACTAGGGAAACCCTGTGTCGCGGGTGCCATGGACACACATATAGACAACCACAAATTACACCCAAACTCACGAGAGAAATAAATGTAGGCCATACAAATGTTTCTCCCGGCCCCGGAATCGAACCTGAGACCTCTGCGTGGCAGCCCGGCATGGTAACCGTTCGGCCACGGAGGCAGTTAAATAGGACCAACACTGAGGTACCCTCTTTCTTAAAAAAAAATAATCATCGAAATTGGCCCACAAATCGCAATAGAATTGAGAATGTCCTCCTTTTTTTGAAGTAAGTTAATAAATAACAAAACAAAAAGAATACTTTCTAATCAACTAAAGGAGGAAAGGCAAAGGTGGGACTACATTGAATAGTTCCTTCGCACATTGTCCGAAATACCTATATCCGAATAATTACTAATTATACCGAACCATGAAATATCAAAATGAAACTCACCCTTATCCGACTGCCCTACAGTTTTTCTACAAGAACGAATGATGAAAAATTTTATAAAAGTAAAATTTGAAACATAAACGCGATATTCATTGAAAGGGTGCCTAATTTTTTTTCTTTTATTTTCAATAAAATTAATTAACAAGAGGAAAGGACACAGTGGACTTTATTTTTTTGTTCTATCGGTTCCGCGTAACGGAGTAGACATTTTTAATTGGCCGAAATTTGTGTAAAAAGTTAATTGAATATTTTTTCCAACGTTTTCTCTATGATGTATAATATGTTTATTTGATGACTAGTTTTTTTATGATATCAAACCACGGAACGAACGAGTCATGCGCCTGGTGGAAAATCGCAAAGACCAGCGGGTAACTGTCACCCTGAGACATAAGTTACCAAGTCTTATACGCCTGTAATTTCAGCAGCATCCTTACCTTTCAACACGTCATCTTTACCGTAACGCAGTAGTGCTCGCACATGATTTGTTTCATGTAGTTCGCATTATTTTTAATTGACTTCAGAAAAGTAGGAGGTTCTCTAATCGACGTTTTTGTGGGTTTGTTACCCGATTACTCCAGTTATTTGTGAACCGATTTTGATGATTCTTTCTTGTTGGAAAGAGGGTACCTCAGTATTAGTCCCATTTAAATTTGAAGAAAATGTTCCACCTCTAATCTGGCTTTATTTTAGAATTTAGTTATTTTACAAACGAAACTGAAGTTCTATTTAGTTCAGTTGATATAAAAAAAATCATTGGTGTATGTAACGTAACTAGAATAATAACGCATAGAAACCTAGCCCGCACACGCTAAGTGAGGCAAATTGAAGCGCTCCCAAAGGGCCTACACGAGCGGGCGGGCCTACAGTGCTCAAGGTCAACTTGCACCGCGAACAACTCCAGAAATTTAGCTAAAAATGACGAAATGTGCGGTAGATGAGTGTAAAAATACGTCAGACAAACATAAAATAGATACTAACATCACATTCCACAAGGAAGTAACGCGTCTCAACTTGTATTTTTATATAAATATTCACTAAAACCGAAAATTAACCTACTACTAAAACTAGCCTACATGAATTTGATTTTTGCCTCGCTTGTGACAGTTCGTTTGTTATGAAACTATCATTCTATGCCATTGACTTACAATTATATGGACGTCGGGTCCGCGCTAAAAAGTGTCCGCACTTGTAAGGCGCTAAAATCGTATACAGAGCGCGACACTCCGCTTTAGTCTTCATTTGTTCTACGGACAGCGCGATACTGCGATGACATAACAATTTCAATTTCGAATAGGTTGACTTGGGACATTTTTTTCGTGGTTTTTGTATTAGACCCGTCGTCCATTTATTTGTAAGTCAATGTTCTATGCGTTATTATTCTAAGGTAACGTACCTATTGAATACAGAGGTTTTCTTCTAAAATTTCGAGGTAAGTTTGTGTTTTTTTCTGTAGTGAAAATTTTTATGAATCGTGTTTTCACACCGTATAATAATCAGTGTATACCCTCAATTGTACTATACATTTTCTCCAAAGTTATTGATTCAATATTTGATTGAGCCATTTGAGGTTGTATAGACTTTTAAATGATGTCAGTATATATTCAGGGTTTTTATTGGTGACTAGAGGACAGATCCTATAGTAACATAGGCAGCGGCGTCTTCTTTATGTATTCTAATATTACCTACGTAACACCTACGCAATAAGATTTCAATCGATGAAAGAAAAAAATAATAACACGACATTACCATGAAGCACAGAGCAATAAAGACATCACGCTTCATAAATTATTAATACTAAACCGAATTCTTGTACAGAAGCTTGTTGCGGCGCTTTGAGCAGAATTGTTCGGACCAAGGCATAGGAGAAGCAGCTAGAGTTAGTAGCTGGGGTTACTTTCAAAGTTTAACGATATACGGCATTTTGCTTTGGAGTAATGCCGCCGACATTAATAGAATCTATGTCTAGCAAAAACGTGCTTTTGGGGCAATTTACAATTTGTGCCCCAGAATGTCACTTGAGAGGTATGAGTTTAAAGAAATTAACATTCTTACACTGACGTCACAGTATACTTACGAAAATGGCAAAATGGCGGCTATTTGGTTTCGCAAATTAGAAAAGGATTCAGTTTAAATACAAGTTTTTATAAATAAAAATTATTATTCTGCATTGCTAAAAAACACCCTCCGTACTACCAACAAAAACATCTCAAATAAAATGCAGTAATACACCGCAAATCCTGCACTTATAAAGCACTAATGAAATTTTTGGTGTACTTGGATAACTATGATAATATTCCGTTTGAGTGGTTCTAACGTTTACCATGAAATTACTCCTTAAAGTATAGTTTATAAACATTTATATTCAGGGTAAACTTAAAAAACGCTTCTTGCGGTATGTTTTCAATAAATAAACACCGAAATCACCGGCCCAAACAATAACACACACGATTGTCGTGACGTATTTTTGAAGTTGTTTATTTTTTTTAAATGACAGACCCAGGCATTAAAAACTTTATGGTTTGCTAGAGTAGTTACCGAAATAGCAATTAATATTAGTTCTTTTACCTGTTATAACTTCGATATCCCATAAATCGGTATAAAATCATCACCGGCACCTCTAGGTGTGGTATGCGTCTACGGCTGCATGTATCGCGTGAGCGGCTAAGTTAAGAATTGTAATTTTTTTGAATGAAATATAGTGACTATTCTTGAAAATGGTCTTTACAAATGGTTTTGTGTTTGAGAAATAAAAAAAAACTTCATTCATTCATTCATTCATTCATAGATAGATATAAACTTTATTGCTTACACACAAGTACGAAAACAGTACCTAGACAACTTTAAACTAATGTGGGCAAAGGCGGTCTTATCGCCAATACGCAAGGCCTAATAACAAATTATACTTACTAATAAGTAATAAGATTACAATTGATATTAAAAATTTGCCACTTAGGAGGTTTAAAACGGTCGCGAACAAAAACTACTAAGAGGTTATTTTATAGTACAGCCAGGTTCAATATGTTCAGATAAAAAAATATGTTCAATATTTTAAATATTGTAATTTTTTTGATATTTGGTAACATGTATCGACAGGCGTGACGCTCACCATCATGCACATGACTTGTTCGCCCTTCACTTAGTATCTTAAAAAGACAATATGTTTTAATCAGAACCCTTTTCATACAGTAGGCGGTGAGAGCGCTGTCAATTGTTTAGTCGCTTTCTGTAACACCGAGAAATTTTTTTTTTTTTAATATAGCTGCTCAAAACGTGGTATTTTTCGTACTACAAATCGTGCTGAAAGTTGAATTTTTCACACTAGTGCTTATTACTTTTCCATTTTTTTTTAAATTTACTGTTGTTTCAAGTCTTAAACATAGAACTAAAGAGGTTGTATATTTATTTAATATATATGTGCTTTGTGACGTAAGTCATTCGTCATTAAAACTTATATTTACTTACAAACATCTTATTTGTTTAAATTTCATAGGTGTTTTATAAAACAACGGGTTACATTTAAAAAAACCAAAATATTTTCCATGAAGATGGCTGATTGAGTATTAACAATGACCGGAGGTGAGTATTACGCGAGACCGCTGCGCGCTGCGCCACTAAAGTAGTAATTTTAATGTGGCTGAATACTGGCAACAGTTACGATGAAAAAGGTCGGCCAAAAAACGAGTTTTTTTTTAAATTCTGTGTTATTTTACTTACAATGTAGTTTTTTTCGCAAATGTACTAAAAAACGTCGTTTGATACACGTGCGGGTTTATCATTTTCACTTGTCTCGAGTCTTGGGCCTCGAGACTCGTGAATAATGACTAACTTTCCTCATTTGTATGAAAAATAACTCTGTGGTGGTATTCCGTTCCTTTATTTTGCTTACATAATTAATCTCATCATCATCTAACCAACAGTCTTGACCAGGTTATCGGTCCACGTTGTGCATCGTCCTCTGTGTGATCGCCACTCGAGAGCTTTTAGTCCCATCTGCCGTTTGTTCTATGAGCAATGTGCCCCGCCCTCTGTCAATTGAGTTTTGCTATTCCTTGGGCTACGTTGATTACACTGGTTCTTTTGTAGATGTCCTTAGGCAATTAATCTAATCAAAACTATGTTTAAATCTACATTCCATCTGATGTGGTTTTGTTTTTGTAGTTTACGAGATGTGCTTCTTTCTACGTTGATTGTAATGACGGTAAGGGAGTTTATATCTTGGACCATATTCAAAATAATGCTAGCTACATCAGTGGGTGCATATTGTCAGCCTGTCCATCCATCTGTCATATATAAACTATTGTCTGCACTTAGGGTTCACTATACCAAACTATTCTTTATCTTGCTGTCATTAAAACTGATTTTCTTAAAAAAAATATTAGAGATGGAAAATTCTAAATTACCATAATGTTATGAATGCCCATCACTGGCCCATTAACTCTCATCGAATTTTGAAAATTGGTGTTGACGTGGTTGTTGTTGGAGTTGTCAAAGTTGTCTTTGTTATTGAGAGTTGTTAAAGCTTCCGTTGTCGTTAAAGTTGTTAAACAAGGGAATTTGAATCAATTGGAGTGCACAAGCATGTATGTACGTTACGTCCGTAAAGTGTAGCATACTTCTAGATAGCAAAAAAGAAACAAATACAAAAATACACGCGGAGTTCAATAATCCAGAGCGCGTAACGTCTTGAATCTTTGATGGTTGCGATATTGTTTAGAGTAGCGAATAAAACAGAGGCTACGTAGTTCTTATGTTTCATTAATTAATGCTAGAAGTATAGTAATTGAATTGCTTGAGATTGGTTGATCAATAATGATAATATAATATTTTGGATTGTCATTTTATATTTGAAATTTTTTAGTGCGTTCTTACCCATCACTGGCGAGCTATGCTCTGAGGGGCACTGCAACTGTTATGGACTGGCATGTAGTTTACCCGTCACTTGATATTATAAAAAAGTTATTTTTTCCTAATTTATTTATTTATTATTTAATATTATATTATATAATTTATTTATTATGTTGTATTAAAATAAATTAATTAAATAATTTTTATACATTAAATGACAGTAAATTAAATATCGAGTTCTTAGGTTTTCGCGATTGTTACACATAGGAAATGAAACTATTTTTCCGGATTTAAATCGCGTATATTTGTTTTTTCAACCAACCAGTCAACCGTGACCATGGGACCTGTACAGGGCCCGAAAGGTCGGTTTGTTTGAAAAAACAAATATACGCGATTTAAATCCGGAAAAATAGTTTCATTTCCTAAGTAAATTAAATAGTTTTTTTTTTTGTTAACGGTTAAAGTGAATTGATAAATAAAAAGGGCTGTTTCTTTCTAATCTGTTTTTCTCTCAAATTTAGCTGTGTACAGGGGAAACATTGCCAGCTTCCTAGGCACGATGTCCCAGCACGCGACACGCGCTGAAATTACCTACCGTTAACTGGATTGGTTATAGTGTCAATCTCACTTGCAACATCCTTACTTAAATTGTTTCTAAATTTAATCATGTCCTAATTGACTCAATCACGAAATGCGATTGTTTCCATTATGCTACATTTGAAAAGAGTCTAATTTTTCTCTGTGTTCGGGAATGTTTTTTTTTACTTATTGCCTTTCAAATCTAACAGTCTGTAATTACAGTACGTTCACCGGTTGAAATATTCTTAACACCTCTGCATCACATAGTACTCTATCATCTATTATCGAAATGCACATCGCGGTTTCGTAAGGGTTGAATATATTCGTATATAGCAGGCAGCTTTATCTCTTACACCCCGGAAAGCTCGCTCACTTTCGCAATAAGATTTCAAATGTGGTTTTTTAGTTGTACCCGTAAGTTTGTCAGTCGATATTTACGAGAAGCGCCTTCTGTTATGCGCATTACCAAAATTGTACGTTTGTACAATGGCCCGATGTCTTTTGTGACGTGTATTGTGTTTTTTTATGTATAGTATTCAAAATGATGTTTTGTACAGGATTCAAAATGATATTTTGTTTATTTGTGAAACTGGTGTAAGTACTGCGCGTAATAATCAATCAATTTGACGATGTTACGATTCCGCTAGCTTAGTGGTTAGGGCTCTTAGTGGTAGATAGAGATATCCCGAGTTCCATTTCTAGTGGAAGGAATTTAGGAGCAAGATTTTAGGAATTGTTCGTGTTTTTATTCCGGACCGCAGAAGTAGGGTGTACAAGTACGTCCCCTATTATTAGACCATTTTAAAACAACCCCGTGTCCAATTTTCAATTTAAATAAAGGTTTCAGTAAAAGTTTCAGCACAAAAGCAATTTTAAAGATTATAAGTATAAAACGCAATAATTATTGCATTGTTCTAATAGTGCAATCGTATACAAGTGTATCGTATGCAGCGCAAGCGCAAGATGCATCGTGACGGGAACAGTGCGCCCGCATCATCAAATTTTAATTGTAACGACGCAATGGACGACATAGAGATAAGAATTGTGTAGAATGTTGAATCTATGACGTATACTAATTTAATTTTAATGCGAATTAACACCTTTCATGGTACGTTCACACACCACTAGTAATTGTATAATAAGACGAGTACTCTATACAAACATAGCAGCGTGATTTGTACGGATGTACATTTTTGCAAAATCTCGCGCGGCACTAGTGTTGCGTAGAGCGGATCGCACGCACCATTCATTATTGAATTAAAGCGTTCGCTCGCTATTTAAAAATGACTTTAAATATCTACTATTCAATGTCATGTCGCTTGTGTTTATCTTTGTTGGAAGTGTGCCTCGAATTCAGAATTATTAAGCCATTTCATTTCTATTTGAATCGGGATAGCAATCCGCGATACTGGTATGAAAATGTCAATATCATATACACAAGTACTGCATTTGACAAAGGTTATTACAATATAGCACGATAATACTGTGATGAACAATTATATAATAATTTGTTTGAAATAATTATGTTTATAACCTATAGGTCTTCCTCTTCTTCAGCTTTTAGGCACCCACTGCGGATTGAGTCGCGCGTTGTGGAGTAATTTACACGTCATTCTCTCCGAGTTTGGGCTATTTGAATCCAGATTTTTCTGTTTACTTTGACTGCATTGTCTGTACTTTTAATTTTCTGACTATCTATGCTTCTGGCGCCGGTTCTCGATTTCCACTTCAGCATTTTCCTGGTCCATCGGTCATCAGTTCTGCGATTTACGTGACTAGTCCAGCGCAATTTTATAGTGACATGCACCACATCGGAGAGCTTAAGTGCGACTCCGAATTTCTGTATTATTTATTCCATTGCTCAGAGTGATACACAACATGGCGTGTTCCATCTAATCTGTAGGTACAACTAAATGAGGATAATATTAATATTTAGAAATTTAATCAGTTATCCAGAAAACATAAATGCAATTTAACAGGGTCCGCTCTAGCCATTTCCATTTCTATGCCTTACTCATTTGACATGGCGTCAATTCGGGCTGTTTTTAAGAATATAATAATGTTGATTAATTAATGATGACGATTGTGTAGAAACAATGGCGCCGGCGCAATGACTTGTGTTATGAGCGTTTGGTTGGGAATATTATTGATATTTGAATACTGGTTTTTTTTCGTTATTTATCATTTATTATTTATGAGCGGAGCTTATCTAGCGGAAGAACTGTAGCTACTCAGTTGAAAGGTTTGTGGTGGCCTGTATCTGTGACTTTAGTGTCTAAGTTACGTGCAATATCTCTCGCTAAAGATGAAAGAAAGTTTTGTGATAAAAGCAGCACGCCGAAGACTGGTCTTTGAAGACGTGGAAATTCTGGAGTCAGTTGGATAACTCCGGAACAATGAACATCGAAAAAGCAGTTTGCGCGCCTCACTAGACGTGCCGCTGACGCGCCCACGCAGTGCCCTCTCATGTTGCTAAATTGTCTGGTCTTTGAGGTCCAGGATGCTGACATCTTTTATGACAGTATTACCAAACTAATCTGTAAAGCAAATACAGCTTATAAATCTGTAAGTAGTATTGGTAAATTTGCATGTAAGCGTTTTGGTTGTAACTGTAAATTTACATTGTGATTTTATGAATAAATAAATACGTACAAATTATTCAAAAGGTATAATTTACCTTTGGTGGAAAATCCTATTACTGGCCTACATTTAACCACAATCACCTTAACCAAACCACCTACCTTAACCGAAGAAATCATTCATATAAACGACTACCTAAACTCAATAACGAATAACGCACTGTCGTCACAAATCAGACATACAGTCAACGATGTTTTTTAACATGATCTATATATAACAATATCTCGATTTGAATGTCAAAGCGACATCTGCTCGAATGGAAGGAAGTGACGAGAAAAAAGTTCTATGAGGGTGTTTAATTTTGTGTGTTTGATGTTTCACTTTCTTTTTATACGTTTATTGATTGTAATATTAACTGGTAATACTTTGTGTTTCTAATGCGTCTTGTTCACCATGACACGATGCCAAGACATGGACGATTACAGAGAAGACAGTGAATAAAATGAGAATTACATAAAGAGCTAATGAGCGTGTCATTCTCGGCTTTAAATTTAATGATCAAGTTCTGATTTCTGAAATCCGAAAACGAATCAAAGTTAAAGACGTTGAAGATCGAATAACGAAGTTAAAATGGACCTGGCAGGATATATTGCAAGGCATGGTGATGACAGATGGAGATAAACGACTAGCAATTGTTAGTAAGTAGTGGTTATACAAACATGGGACGTCCTACAGTGGGATGAGTAGAAGGCATCGTCAAAGTCGCTGGTTGTACATGAATGAGACTAGTCCAAGATCGTGACGCGTGAACTTGCGTTGTGGATTATGATGTCTCTAAAAGTGTTGAAAGACTTCTTGAGTCTCTCTTAACTATATTTCATGAATTTGTCTAAGATATTAAACTATGGCCCAAAATCCTCTCCTTGGAGGACTCTCATACCTGACTTAGGACACACAGTCGAAAGCTTGATATAGATCGACTAAGCTTTACTCAGAAATATCGAAGTCCACTGTAGGGTATCACTATAACAAGAGTATACTAGCAAATGCCTGTTTACTCACTGAATTAAAAATGCAAGAACGCGACAAAGACTTCCACTCTTAACTGGTTGGGATTTGAGTTCAAATTCCTATCCATAATCATTATAGTTGTCTAGAAAGAAACCCTTGGATGCCAGGTTCCTTTAGGTTATGCCTTGGATGTTTTAGATTTCTTTACAACCTTGTTCATCTGTCTTTTAAGTGTAATTTTTGCTCACGTGTATATGTTTTTTAACTTTTGGTGTGTTCTTAAACACTACGTGCTATATCAGAATACCAACGTGGTCTATGTACTCCAAAGTCGTTTGCAGCTGAGTCATGGACTTATTTGACGTTTTGTTTTATTATTGATTTGTTTCCCTTTTTTTGTGTATTCCATTTTAATTCGTAACCAGGAGCTAAAGCACACCTGTTAATTAATACAATAAATTCAAATAAACTCATTTTACGACTTACAAGTCTATCTTCCTTAAGTTATCAGTTGTACTAACTTCCGCGCACCTTGCGTGTTTTTTAATGTCACAATGTCACTTTCTAATAAAATCGAAAGTCCGTTTTTTGTTAAATAGACATTTTTTATCGATGTGTAAGGGTGTAGTGTTAGTGACGTTTGAGTGGAACCTTTTTTAATGAGTCTTGTATATTTGGAAAGAAAGAAAATACATTTATTTGACTACCACAAATGACACCATACAAGAAAAAAAGGAACAAAATAGAAAAAAAGAAAAATATATTTAGAACCATAATCAAAAACATTCACACTTAAGACAGAAATAGAAAACAAAATCACGAACAAAATAAAAACTAAATTAAACCACATTATATTTACACAAACAAAAACACTAAGTGTACGTAAATTTTGTGCGTATTTAAAATGTTTTGACATAATATGACATTTTTGTTATTAATTTTTTTTATTACATTTGGTTAACTGTTGTGAATAGGTAAGTTGGTAAGGGCCGACCAAGACCAAGTTAAAACGATCAAATTAAGGATGTTCTAAAGAAAAACAATTACAAGGGCACCTTTAACCGACGAGCGTGTATGAAAGCATTGATGCATATTAATGAAGCGAAAGATGTATGTCAGAATCGTAACAAGTGGAAGGCTGTGGTCGCTACCTACTCCAATGGGAAAAAAGGCGAAAAGTGCAAGTCAGCTTTTTCTTCGTTAATATGTAGTTTTTTTTTAATGGCGAAGGATTATACAATTTAAACGAAAATTTTTAAACTTCAAAAAGAATTAGACTGTTTGTTGTTTTGTCCTCCATCTTGTTTCTCCATACACAATAACTACGTCAAAATCTAACAATTGCAAATATGGAATACAACAAAAATGGCGGTACGAGAAAAAGCCCCGTCAAAAATAATTTATTATCTATCAAAAAATAATTGTTATAATTACTTATGCAAGAGTTATCCGTATCTCCCCTCTTGTTACTTTTTTTTGTTATTCAGATTCACTAATGACTCACACTATTGAATAGGATGTATGATCGTTGTTCCTTTTGAAATAAAAAAAATAAAAAATAAAGGTGGATTATTGGCCGAATTCAAAAATCGAATATTTAGATCGAACGCATTGTTTAAATATTTGAACGGTGTTCCATTTTTGTGACGCATCTTTTATGGTTCTGTCAAATTTTCGGGCCTACTTTGCATATGAACGGGTCATACCCTTTGTTCACGTGTTTGGTTTCGGGCCATCAGTTTTTTGAATATTATTTTTCTAATACTGTCATGCGGTTTTGCTACGGTGTGGGCAATGTCACTATCACTTTTATGGTTGTATACTTGTATGCATATTTTATCTTCACTTGAATGATCGGGAGAGTTTTTGAAAAGGAATAGAGGTTTCATTGTTCACATTGTTAGGTGATTTTCAGACGAGAAACAATTCACACGAAGCATTACGCATCCACATTTACGTAGACTTTACAGTTAGATTTCCTGCCTGTAGACTTGTTCCTTG
This sequence comes from Hyposmocoma kahamanoa, assembly GCF_003589595.1. NCBI lineage: Eukaryota > Metazoa > Arthropoda > Insecta > Lepidoptera > Cosmopterigidae > Hyposmocoma > Hyposmocoma kahamanoa. Next base: position 1,345,097 of record NW_020653715.1, read on the forward strand.
AACGCTATAACTTGAGCCTTTTCAAGGCGAGATATGTTAAATGGGTCTATAAGTTTTTTACGGACTTTTTTTTATGATACCAAGTAACGGGACGAACATGTGCGCCTGGTGGTAAGCGACACACCTGTCCATAACAGTTGTAGTGCCACTCAGAGCTTTAGCGCAAAGATCTGAGGGGCACTCCTACTGCACCTGTCACCCTGAGACATAAGTGGACAAGTTCCTTGGGCTTGTAATTTCACCAGCACCTTTATTTACCCTTCAAAACCGGAACTTGGCGGCAGAAATAAATGATGTGACAGTACTTCTCTGGACGAACTCTTTAACAAGGTGCTCTACTGCTACTAGAGATAAAGGAGTAATGGTTAAGAATGCATAAAAAATTAACAAACAATCAAATATCTACAATATTCAATAACTCCTAAGGTGCAAATTAAAAGAAACCTACATCACTGAAATGATTGTCAAATATCCATTGTGAACTTTTTCGTCTGAATGTCCACAAGCCCACAACGATCGTATTGTAGCTGCAATAACACAGGTAGACACAGCTGTTTATCTCCAGGATGCATTGTGTCTACATAAGGCAGAGTATTGTAATTTCTAGCACCAAATATAAAGCGCCATTACCACCCTTTGAAAGGACAAAGTCGGTTAAAAACAAATCACTATCGCCTAATGATCTTGATGCAAACGAGTGATTGCAAATTGAGACAGCGATATAGCAAGTTTACTAAGTTAGAAGGAGACAGAAAACGTGTGATTTCTCACCGGAAACGGTTGTAATATATGGGGTATTGTTAGTAATGAGATCGGTTTGTCTGTTTGTGAGTAGGCGTTGGATTTAAATAGAATTTTTCTCTTTTTTTTTCACTGCTCATGTTTGCAACAAACTTCATTTTAAGTTAAATTGAATTTATTTCATTGTGCTTTCTTGCCGCAGCACTTATACATATCAGTACCAATTTGTAAACGCTAGGCCTTGCATTCAATTTTCATCGTGGAACTCGGATTCTTATGCCTAGCTATAATTATGATTTGTTATACATGATCATCATTATCTACCCATTTTACATCTCACTGTTACGCACGGTTCTATTCCAGAGGGTTTAGACCTGGCCCAAGAATTGTGAACTTTTTTCAGGTGTCATCTTAAAGATAGAAAGCGTTAGCTACTAAATATTCATAAATGTACCTACGTAACTTAGACATTAATGGGAGGATGGCATGGATTCAAATTGTCGGCTTTTCAACTGAGAAACAATTGTTCTTTAACTGAGCTACCACCACTCTCGTAGATTCCTTTTTGGCGTACAATATTTTTTTTAAACCAAAACCATAAAGTCTTGGAGAACTTACACTCAGCACGAGGTGGAGATGTTACAGATATTAGAAATAGTATAAAAAACAGGCTATCCATCGCCAGTGTTCATCCCCATTCTTAGCAACCCTTTGCAATGTACGGTTTGCATCATTAACGACTTGACAAATGACGTAGGACACGCGTGTCTAATGCGCAGGAGCATTTATCTCGTATCTCGGATTTTGGTTGGGTTACCAGAGGCATTTTGTGGTGTGCAGATTGTGAGCTTGAAGGGTAGAAACGAGATAGTGAGAAGAGACTATAACCTCTTTAGATATTGATGGTGTGAAATATATTTTCTGTTTCAATTTATACGTAATCTGTTATTTAGACTAGACAGTACGTAAAGGAAACAACATACCAATTGTGCTTAATAGAGAAAATTCCACCAAAGGCCGTGTCGTGACCAGTCTCAACGTTTCTTCTGACAATGGTTAAGCTAATTCTTTTGCAGAAGCTACTGCCAGAATTCTGGTCACCAGAAGCTTTAAATAAGCAAGAAAAGCACCTTAGCGAATAGTTTCACATGGAAACGTGAAAAAATTTTGACTTCGGCGTACATATAGAGAATGATCAAATTGAAGATGTGCTTAAAAGCAAGTAATGCAATTAGAGCTTTTAAAGTCTCTAAAATAGTTCATAAATGTTATGGATCATTTTATCGAAAGAAAGGGTACTGGTATTCCACGAACTCAAGTTTTAATACCAAAAAGTGCGACGAAGTACTTTTCGGACTTGGTTTTCTCCAAGGAATAAGGGATAATGCGAAAAACCATACTCATAGGAAACCAATTTCGCTTCAATAACTTCATCACACTAAATAACGCGTACAAAACCTATTATTTCCGCACCAACATTAAAGACTTCAACACGTATCAATTGACAGCTTACTAACAGTAAAGTAGCTATAATTCCGCAATTAACTATCAATTACCAATTAATGATAGGCTCCAGGCGTGAAGTGGCAAAAACATGTGTTCAATAATGCACGCGTCACGCGGTCCGCTCAAAGAATACCGCTGAACGACCATCGACTTCGTATTCTGGTACTGTATCATTGTGTCCAGAGTTTACCATGGTAAGTATACCAGAATAATATACCTAGCATCTTTGTCGCTGCTCCTGTAACTGATAAAACGATGTTTGACGTTTATTTTTTTTTATTACCGTTAGTTCAATTTTAAAACCAGTATAAAATTGCCCGCTGTGGACTGTTGTATTTTTCTTGTAACTTTAGTAATTCTTGGAATCAACATTCGTATATCTGTCTTCCTATGTTATAGTTCTATTTAAGTGTTCTTTTTGTGTCTTTAGTTCTTTTCCTCTTTTCGTTACCTCAGGAAGATTGCTTGATCTCATATTGTCTCTTACAACTATTAATGACGTAATTTACACCTCAATATTGAGCAAGAAATTCAGGAACTATGTAAATGTTTTTTACTGCCAAAATTGTTTGCAATGGACAGTATTCCTCCAGAAAACGGAGATCGATCTTTGTGATCTTCTTATTTTTTTAAATATTACAAACAAATCACATACAAACAAAATATATGATATGATTTTTTATTATCTCAGCACGAGCCATTCAATCTATACTTCAACATCCTGAATGAATGAACGATTGAACAGAATACCGGTCCGTTCGAACGAATTTGTAATTCAAATTCCGAACTCCATTACTGCTCGTCATTTTAATGTGACAGTATTGAGTTACTCTAATTGATGCATTCGTTTTTCGAACAGATGGATTTGAATATGGAAGCCATTTTTGTACGTTTTTTTTGACGTTTTCAATTCTGTTTGGCCAGTGACTTCCGTCTTTACTTCCAGTTTGTATCGTTTCTTTTTTGTTACGGCGTCAATGGGAATATTTTCCATAGGCTTATTGGACACATTATAGTTGTTTGAGGACTGTTAACACTAAAGGAAATTTGCTACTGTATGACAAATTCACGATTTTAGTAAAGTTGCAATGTAATACCATTGTGGAAACAAGAAATACTTAGTAGAGAAGGTGCATTAATACGCCAATTAAACTGGAGTATAGGGAACCGTGATAACCTAATTGACAGGACGCGTGCCTTCCAATGTATGAGGTCATGTATTCATTCACCAGGAGACCTTAACAGTTAGTCTTTTTTTAAGTTTACTAAATATAAAATCACCAAATAAACATTTAACACAAAAAAACATCTTCTGTCGCATTAGATATATCTCACAAGTTATACTTGTGAATGTAACTAGAAGATGTGTACTGTAAGCTCGGCGATTTTGATTGTAAAGATGTCTTATGTAAATGTTTGTGTTTGTTTGTAGTGATGGGACTTCACGTGACTATTTGTATCAAGGGACATGACGAACAAGTCATGCGCCTGGTGTTAAGTAACACGCCTGTCCATAACAGTTGCAGTGCCACTCAGAGCTTTAAACCGCAAAGATCCTAGAGGCACTGCCATTGCGCCCGCCTCCTTGAGCCATAAGTTGACAAGTCCCATGTGTCTGAATTTCACCAACACCCTTACCATTCAAAACCGGAACACCGTAATGCTGTGATAACTGTTTAGCGGCAGAAATAACCAAGATGGTATACTTCTCGTAAGGAGCTCTGCTACTTGTTGTATACTTGGAAAAATATTTGACGTATTGACATACAAATGATATGCAGACACTGACGAATATGGTCGTCTACACATATAGTTAAAATAATGAGTATTACCATAGTATGGACGGTTTATTTGCATATTTGCCTATTTGACTCCTTTGATGTACGTAAACGGCCGAGAAACCGACCAGCGCGTGGTAACGCACATTTGGTGTATTGCCAAATAGGCAAATACTTAATCACACGACGTGACGGACGTGGCATGACGTGACGTGGTCTTTTACTATGAGCTTCATAAAAAAAGCTCAAAATCACTCAAATGCTCGAAATTCCTCTAAGTGATCGAATCAGAAATGAGGAGATCCGTAGAAGAGCGAAAGTCACCGATATAGCTTATCCTTTGAGCTTAAGCTGCCCACTGCTACTTCAGCTTTAACAAGTTGAAGTGGCAGTGGACAGGGCACATAGCTCGTAGAACTGACAGCCGTTGGGGTAGAAAGGTTCTCGAATGGATATCACGAACCGGAAGACGTTCAGTGGGACGGCCCCATAATAGATGGATGGATGACCTGGTAAGGGCCGCAGGTAACCGATGGGTACACGTCGCATTCGACCAGCTAGTCTGGGAACTTCTGGCGACGTCTTCCGGCTGATATGATGATGTTGATATCCATGTGAATTGTCACCATAAAGAAGTTGATGTGTGTTGAATAAACGTCCTATTTGTTACATGCACATCGATGACCTCATGGTCGATTGGCTTGGACACCGATTTTCATGGTGTCGATATCTCTGAGATGCCGGCTTCGATCTCCGGCCGGGTCAATGTAGATAGATAGATAGACTTTTCTATAGTGTTCTTTTCTATAGTTCCACGGTTTGGGTACCGTCGTTGTTTCCGATTTTAATAACACAAGTGCTTCAGTTACTTTGGCGTTAGTAACCCGTATATATAAATATTTATTTATTTATATCTAACAAACGTCGGTTTGCTTGAAAAAACAAATGTACGTGATTTAAATCCGGAAAAATAGTTTCTTTTCCTATACATCAAAATTTTTTTGAGGGCAATGCAGAACACACAGACTAGAACTAATTTAGAACAGTTTATTTCCCAAATTAATCCTACCGGGAAGTGAACCTGGGACCTCCTCACCCAGGTCGTCAATGTCAATGTGTTGTATTAACATATTTTCTTTCACAGAAACAGTTTTAATGTACATAACTTGGTTACCTATCAAAAAACGTTTGATCGAATTTTCATAACCTCGAAACTAAGTCGGACTCCTACCGACTAAAACCCCACGGTGTTCCGTCCCGGCGCCTTTTGCCGGGACTACGGGGGCGCCTTCGCATTATTCCGCAGTCCGCAGGAACATGTCGCCACCGGGATTTGAACCGTCGATCTCCCAATAGAGAAGCAACTGTTCTCTCTAACGTCGCTCTTTCAAGTCCGTTTTAAGTTTTTATCATCTGTAATTTTTTGGGTGGTCATATACCACACCATGAGCCACCCAGCAAATGTGCAATACAAAAAAGGGTAACGCATAGTTATCCCTTAATAGTACTTAAGAATACATTAACAAGTTCAATTAGCAACATGGTAAGTTTAAAAAAGCTATTTCTACATTAATCGATTTTTGCATAACGATCCGCCAATCGGACCGTGTAATTCATATTGATGATATTGATTTCAACAATATCGATTCTGACAACTCGTTTATTAATCCACATTAAATGGAACCCGTTCGATTCGCGAATTTTTATATAATTGATGGAATTTTGATTAATATTCTGTTCGTGACAGGTCTTATTTATTTTTTGTGCATTTTATTTGGGATTGTAATAACGATTCTTTTCTGTTGCCCTTGTACTTTTGTAGCAAAGTATAGTAGCTTTGTACCTTTAGTCTGTTTATATCGAAGACGGAGTAAAATGACATTTGCAGGGTTGCTAGTTTTCATAAAATTTTAAATAGTCATGTAGTTGTTATCTACAATTTTATCGATAGGTGTGAAAGAAGAAAAATTTTGCAAAAATGTCTAAATTTTGACGTTCCAATGATTGCGTTATTGGCTTCTTCATTCTTATCTTGAGAGTTAGCCATTACTAGAATTCATTTTTAACCATACACACATCACATATCGTAGATACATTTCAATAAGAACATGGATTTGATTATCTGTATTGAATTAAAATGAAAAAATTTTAAAATACGAGTAGTACGTCTCCTCTTTCTATTTTTAATAGACAGTTCTAAAGTATATTGTATGTATGAGGTTACAAAATTTGACTCATAAAATTATGTATGGCCGCTGCTATAGATACCCTTTCACATCTTTTCCCGTTTATTACACAAATTTATATTTTGTAAATAGTTTTTGCAATACATCTATCCTATGACCATAGTGGTCATAGGCAAGACAAATACATACTTTCTATGTTTTAAATAGGTTAAAAAGCATTTATTAACGTTCTCACACGTTTTACTTCATGTCATAAAACACGACATTTCAAAAAGCGGAAGAATAATAAAATAACAATAGTAATAAGAAAGTGGTTGAAATGAACGGAAGTGCATTGGCACACGATAATGAAAAGACGCACGCGCATCTGTTGTTACAAACACTAGAGTTGATCGGACATTTTGAGCCAAGAGCGTTCTTCTTTTTTTAACTGACAGTTACAGAATAAGTAGGCTTCACTTTGGCCAAATGTAGGGTGTAATTTTTAAGTGTGCCCTGGCGATTATTTAGGAAATATAAGAGATATCAAAAATCTTTACTCTGATATCGAAAGTATGATAGTAATGAGTAAAACGACATCAATAACTTTTTTAAATAAAACTAGTAATATTCAAACTTTTAGTTAATGTTAAACGCTCTTATATAGTTAACATGACATTCGTAGAGAAGCTTTAGTTTCGGACAATCGATTTGAATACAACATTTTTTGCTTACATAAAAATCAATTTTACTTTGTTTTTATTTAAATAAAAGATTGTTTTGTTACTTTCCTCACAGCAGTTTCGTTATCTGTAAACTTAGTGCTACCTCTTAAAGTAGATCAACTAAAGCCGCTTTATGGATCATTTTAAGTTTATGGCAACAGTTAAAGTTAAAATTTTGGATATATTACAGATTATTTTTAATAAGTTATTGATGCCGTCTTACTCATTTCTATCTTAAGATTGTACGGAAGAAATTGCCACTATTGTTCTGTGTTGTCATTGTAATTTTAATGTACAATAAATATTTCTTTATTTATTTCATTCATGCATTAATAAGAGGTTTCATTTTCATATGTAGAAAAACGAATATTTTTAAGCGAAATCATCGGATGTTTATTTAATTGTAAAGAGGAGGTTATGCCATTAATAATGGAAAACAATATCAGTTAAATGGTCAATATTGTGTGTAGATGTGTGTAGTTACGCTTGTGTTATTTACTTTTCATTTTATGTATTTATAAAAAAAAATCAGTTGCAACACAGATGAAATGGAGCTGAGCAGGATACTTTGTGTCATGTAAAATAGTTTGTAAATTCAAAATTGTTGTTGGATGTCCATTACTATACGATTACAAGAAAATAATTACTGTGTGGAATTTATTTATATTTTATCATTAAATCCATTGTGAGTCCAAACCATTCTTATGTCAGTAGTGTCCGACCACCCATCACAGCGACGCGGGCGCACCTCAATTCGAAACCGATAATCATTCCTTATTCAATTTCAAATGTAAAATCGAACGCTAATTCTAAATTTGAATAATAGCTTCTCTATTTGAATAAGTAGACGTTGGCTTTTTTTAATGTTTTGTTTAGGATTGGGTGGACCACACAAATTAATTTTTGAGACCAGTTTCTTATCGTGCACTCAAAAGTATATATGTGACAAAGTCACCATTTTGCTAATAACTCACCGACACCATTATAATGAATCCAAACACTGTATATAGTTCTTTTGTAAGTAGTTAATGACTTGGGTAGTTTCGGTGAGTGTACCCATGAGCTCCATCAGCTCATCCCGCCCGGAACCTTTTATCTTCGGACATTTTTGTTTTTTTATGTTATTAAGTGACGGGATGAACAGGTCGTGCGCCTGATGGTAAGCGACATGCCTGTCCATTGCCCTCTAGAGATAGTTGAAAATCAGGGCGTTGCTTTTGGCCACTGAGCTATGGCGTGTTTGGCTTGCTGCAGCGCTCACAACTTGCTATTCTTTCATTTAGCAGCTATGAGTTGATTATTATGTATATTTATTTGATTTCCGTCCTTTTTGTTATTTTCTTTGTTTTATGTTGTTGTGTATGCTTGTGAAAAGTTTGTAAACGTGTGACGATGCGACCTCTTTCTACACACCTTTTTATCACTCTCTCCTCTGGGTCCGGGCCACTTACTTCGAATCGTTCTTTAATTCTTTTTCTTCGTCATTCTAACTTTTCTTCTTTCCATTTGCCACTATCTACTAAATTTCCGAAGCCTTCCTGTTAAATTTTGACCAATTACACCAACGAAACTCATGTAACCTAACTTCTTATTTAACATCAATATTTGTACGAATACAGGCCATTTTGGGGTAAGTTTGCTTACGTTAAATGTTAATCCGTTATAAGGGAGTGTTTTGTACCATTGTACCTGTTGTTTCATCGTTATTTTGTTTTATTACAGCCTTTACGCCTTTACTGTTTTTTTCCGTTCTTGTACCTTCTCTTTCTTATTTCTGACAGAGTCTTCTATTTAATTACGCGACGTCTGCATGACGTACGTGTTCTATCTATCTGTCTATCCCAATTAAACTAGGTTTCAAATAAAAAAATCCATCCGTTTGTGAGCTACGATGCCACAGACAAACAAAGTCGAACTTATAACCATCCTCTTTTTGCGTTAGGGGTTAAAAATTGGCAAGTACACAGTATAAACCAAATAGCAAGTAAACCAGTAAACAATAGGCACGTCTTACTACGAGCCGTCATGCGTGGACAACCGCTGCGGCAAATGAAGCGCGGGCGCACCTGCCAATCTCTTACTATTGGGTGTGGTGTTGATGGATGGAGACGGCTTCTTTGTTTAGTATGTTGTAGTTTGGAGAAATTAAAATGTTCTTTTCTATATGTCTGTTTTTTTTTTTCTGAAATTATTGTTTGGGCGTTTGATAATTTTTGGTGTGTGTTTAACTTTTACGATATTCACATGGCAGTAAGGTAGAATAACAGCCACTCAGTATATCAGAGAGGCATGAGTAGATATTCTGGGTGCACTCGTTCCATCATGGACCCTACCTTTGCTCCAGAGCTAGGTAGTGGTCAACGTCAACTCCATTTGCTTTATAAAAACACTGCATATCAGAGTAATTTTGAAAAGTAAAAAATATGGATTTGTTGGAGTGCTTCTGCTATAGAATCTTTATTTTTTAACCGATTTTTTTTAAAAAATGAGGTGGTTCTTAATTTAAATTTCGACAGCATTTTTTTTTTGGTATGTACGTCACGCCATTACACCGGCATTTGTGAATCGATTTTGATAATTCTTTTTTTATTGGAAAGAGGGTACCTCTGTATTGGTTCCATTTAAATTTAAACAAAATATTCCACTTCTAAGGATGGCAAACTAGGGGATGGATCCTCTTTTGCGCACTTTCCGGTAACCGATTTCAATAAACCTTGGCAAACAAATGTAATTTCACGAACTTTTGAAAGCGGTTTCTTTTTTATATAAAAAAGTTACAATTGTAACAATAACGCGCACACACTCATAGCCCTGCACTAGGGAAACCCTGTATCGCGGGTGCCATGGACACACATAGTCAACCACAAATTACACCAAAAACTCAAGAGCAAAATAAAATGTAGACCATACAAATATTTCTCCCGGCCCGGGAATCGAAACGGGCATGGTAACCGTTCGGCCACAGAGGCAGTTAATTATTAACATAAGTATTGTCTGTATTATTTTTTAGTTTTCTCTGTGATTGATATACGGTTTTTATTTCTTCTAAGCTTTATTTTTGTTAGTATTGTAAAATGAGGTTCAACGTAGTTATGTTATTTTCGAGAATTCTGAAACTATATAATTTAACCTTCGACGTTACTTTCTAGTTTGTGTATGTAAAATATCAGTCAGTTGGATAAGCTAATGCATTGACTTACAAATGGACGACGGGTCTAATACAAAAACCACGAAAAAAATGTCCCAAGTCAACCTATTTAAACGTTGTGACATGTAAAGGAATATGAAAAAGCTAAAACGTTGAATTTAAATTGTAATGTCATCGCAGTACTGTCTAAGTTTGCTTGCTTCGCTGTCAGTCGAACAAACGAAGACTAAAGCGTGAATGACGCTCTGTATACGATTTTAACGCCCTATAAGTTCGGACACTTTTTAGCGCGGACCCGACGTCCATATAATTGTAAGTCAATGAGTTAATGCGTCAAATAAGGTTAAACTTCGTTTACACCTCAGAACCTCCTCCATGCAAGGCAACAAAGTATAATGAACATAAGAAAGCGTCCGTTAATAATTGCATACATGACGGCTTTCTTCGTCGATCGTCGCTATTGATATATTGATCGAGTGCGATAACCGGAGAGCCTTTTGTGCACTTCATATAGCAATTTTTGCTCCTATATTTCGTATACAAACTCTTCTAAAAAGCATTATTAATAAAAATAAAAAATCATTTATTTCACAGAGCCAGTAATAATAATAATAATAATAAGTTTATTTCTCACCACAATATACAAAAAACATTGGCATAATATCCAAAATAAAATACATAAAACAATAAATTATACGGTGGGAGACTGGTGTCTAAACTAGACGTATGATCTGTATTTCAGGTCACCAGGACTCCACCCCTTGGAAGATACTTGTTATTTTTAAATATGTACTAGTACATTGACAATTGTAGTAACTAACTTATCTATATATTAAGGTTTTACAAAGGAACATAAAAGAATATAAAAAAAAAAGCTGTTTATGCAGTGTTAGTTTGTTTGGTTAGTAAATGATTGTGTATTGTAAATTTGGGTGCGTAAGTGTGTGTGTGTATGTAATTATATGTGTAATTAAATGTGTACGTATGTATATATATATATATATAGTGTATGTAAGCATGTGGATGTATGTGTGTGTGCGATAACGAGAGTATAGTGATAAGATTGGAAGAGTGACTGATGTGTTAGCGAGACAAATAGTTATGGACAAGTTTTTCCCCGTAAAATAAAATGAAAGTATAAACATGTTTCACAAATATTCAATAGCATACAACAAATATATCGTTATAAAACATATAACACAATATAAACATTTGGACGTATATATAGGATTTTTTAAAAGAGCTTGTCATTGCGGAATTTTGCAAATTGAGACTGTTATAAAAAATATTTTCATTGTTTTACATCTTTATTTTTAAACAACCGTCTCTGGACTTGAGTAAATTCGAGTTTTCGGTTTCCGAATATGGTTTTTCATTTATTTTAGAGCTACTTTGACAAAAATATACATCTTACAATTACTGCTGCCCCTTTCTTTCATTGTCTATGACATCAAAAAAACCCTTTACGTAAGCGGGAAGCTAAGCCACCAACAATCAGAAAAATCCATCCACAAAAACTTTCCAAGCGGTTAAACCGTAAAAATATGCTAGTGCGACATTATGCAAGCAATAATGACCCGATTCATGCGCCGGAGTGCGTTTATCTGTAAACCATAAATCTAAAAATAAACTATCATTCAAAATCATGCAAATAAACCATTCAAAATGTTATGGAAATTTAAATGTACACCATAAAATCGGTTGGCAAATAATAAAATGAAATAACGCCATAGTACTTATGGCAGAGTTCGTACTGTAATGAGCTATTGAAAAATGATAGCAAAAGCAATTTAATGTTAGAAAATTTGCATACGCCCTTTAGGGGTTGATTTTGCTCTCATGGAGAGATGAAAGCTCTGTCTTGATTCTTTTTTTTGCGTAAGGTATCTTTGTATTCAGCGGTGTATGGGACCTAAAAAGAATCCGAAACGTTAGTTCTTTTGGAAAAACAAATACACATCATTTTAAATCCAAGTAACTTTTTTTTTCGTGGAATTATATCTATTTACCATGTTTTATTAAAATCGGTTACCGAAAAGTTCGCGAAAACGTATTCATCCCCTACTTTGCCACCCTTGGAGGTGGAATATTTCCTTCAAATTTAATTAAATGGGACCAATACTGAGGTACTCTTTTCCAACAAAAAAATGCGTTTTTTTTCTGTTATGACAAACAAGTTGTGTTGCAAAAGAAAAAAGTTGCTAAGTCCCCTGTGTCTATAGTTACACCAGAATCCTTATCCTTCAAAACCGGAGCGCAGTACGGCTCACATTATTGCTTGACGGCAGAATAAGGTAGAGTAGCAGTGTTCCTTCCTTTCCTGGACGAGCTATTTCACAAGATGCTCTACTGCTACTACATGGTTACATGCTCACGGGTAGGCTATCCAGTAATAATTGACATCTCCAAGAATACAAACCGACAAACCACGCTAACTTTACCTATACTTGGTTATAAAATCGTAATATTGCAATAATAATATTGCCGTTATGAATACTAAGCTTCAGATTCCACGCAATGGACAGTATACATCCGTCTTCGCTATTAAATGGACCTTGTAACTGTTTCGAAATTTCAGGAAAATAATTAGAAGTCATGCCGTGGTGATAAGCATATTGAAATTAGTGATAATCATTTAAGATCGAGGTATATAATAAAATATCAGTGCAGAGTTCTAAAAAAACCGACCTCAAAAATCATTCGTCCCGTAGTTTGCCACCCTAGCGGTGGAATATTTTCATTCTCTTTGCATAAAAATCATACAGTGGAATTAAGAACCTCCTCCTTTTTTGAAGTCGGTTAAAAAAGCACTTCATAAAGGCTCTTGCTTAGAACTATTCTGGGATTATTTGTTCCTCGGGGATAGACGAATATTTTTTTTTATATTTGATATACACTTATAATAACCGTCTATATTAGTTGATCTACGGATAAATTATAAATGATTAAATTTAAGGTAACACTATCATCAATCATATTTAAGCATACTAAATTAATATTTGATAGTCAAGAATCTTGATTGCGCCCTTCATTCAGTAGGCTGGGTTAGATTAGTATGAAAAAGCAGAAGCGAATTTTCTTGCGTTTCCGAACATGGTTTTTTAATGCGCATTTGTCAAGTTAATTTATACAAATCAAATATTAGGTCAGAACAGACTAAAATATATATTGATTTATCTTATTTTATGTCTAAGAGAAAAAGAATTAATCATTAAAAAAGATGACCGTTTAGTCTTTTTGTCTGCTGCTGTTGTAAATTTAAAATGATGCTGTAAAGTTACCTAACAGGGTAACGAAATACTGTCATAGACGGCTCAAAAGTCGTTGAGAAACCAAATACAAAGATCCAACAACAAGCACATAGAAAAATTCGTGAGGATTGTTTTTCTAAGTGTTCGATGTTTGTATTAATAATTATAACAACTAGTGGAGTAATTACGCAAAAAAATAATTGTATATCAATTCAATACAAATTTAAAACGATCATTTAAATACATGCCTTCTATAATTAGTTAAGTGTTTGTTATTACAGCAAAAAAACTATTAACATTGTTTTTATTATTTATCGCACACACATTATTTTACGCAAGTTTTTCTATAAATTATTATAATTGATATGTTACAAGAAAACAACTATGTTTTGAAACACAATTTGTTAAAAAATATTATACGGAACACGTAAACCAAAACTTTAGTTCAGTCTTCACCCCTAACTCTTAACCCTCTAATGGTGTATGCAAATCCTGCACTAAGATGCGTTCAGGGTCGCATCCACCCTTTCAACCCCTTCGTCAAAGCGTCGATGACAGATGCCGAGAGAAACATCGTGTCAGGTTACTTATGCCATATTGGAGTGAGAACTTCTGATTTGCATGGGAATGTATTTTAAAATTTTCCTCATATTCTGGTGTTATGCAATGTTAGTTTTGAGTTCAATTGTTTTACATGTATGTATTACTGTACATTTACTACTGCCATAGCCCAAAGTTTACAACCCCTGACCTAAACTCTATTCTTAGAAAAGCACCGTGCTCTACAGTAGGACATATAATGGCTTGATGATGATAATGACGTATTTCGTCATCATTAAAGCAAGTAATAAATAAATCGCACTGCTATTACAATAGTGTTGTAACTCAAAATATATGAAATTTAATATTATACCATTACTGAACGTAATATTTGATTGTCTGCACGTCAAAAAAACCGTAGTTAGAATATTGTAATAATAATAATCAAAAGATTCCACCCATCACATCCACTTAACTCAAAAATGAGACACACTTTATGTGATCTAGTTCTGGCCAAAATAATCCTTATTAAAAAATAATAAATATTTTATTCCATTTAATTTTTAAATATATTTGAAAAACTGTTTAAGTGTCTATAAGAAACTATAAAATACATAAATTGTCATGATTTTTAGATTTCATCGATTCTGAGAAAGTCCACTTTTTGAGTTAAGACACTATTGTATTAACAGTGCGAAATAAACACTAAACTGCACACGATTTGAAAAGCGTTAGTAGTGCACAGGTTACCGGTGGTAATCGAAAGCAATACCTCCTTTCTATACTATAGAAGGCAAACATTTTCTCAAGTACGCTATCATTGTAACTAAATCATAACTTGTACAATTTATAATGAACATTATTTTAATTAAATTGTATTCTAACTGATCACATGAATCAAATAACACTGTCAATAGTACCACTCTATTAATTTACATTACAAAAAACAAAAGAAATGTGACCTTTTGCTCAAACTAAAGCCCCCTAGCGTACACGCATTAACCTAACAGTTAAATAAATTGACCGAGATACCATTTATCAAACCGCCTGCATTTTTAATTAGTAAAAAAAATAAAAATACAGATATTCGGTCAAACTCAGTGGAGCGTGCCAATCTGTTTCCTATCTTGAACTACTTCTATCCCTTTCACACTTATTAGCCGTTGTATTTCCTGTCTTCTTTTATAGTGGTGTAATAATTAGTTTCTCATGTACAGCTTTTGTTTAGTGACATGTGGTGTAGTTAATTACTGTCAGTTTTAACGAATCGATTTTATCGATCTCCTATCGGCAACGCGTGTAACGTACTTTCTTTGTTTGTAACGTCGTTAAGAGCATGAAATGTTGACATACAATCGCGAATGAATATTACAGTATTCTCTGCTTACGTTCCAGAAATTATTATAACATTCTTTACAACATTTCCGTCTTGTTCTTTATGAAGCATTCGACATTCTACCCATCTTATAATTATTCATAATATCCTTATTACCTTTTTTACTAAACGACAAAAAACCAGCAGATAATTTATACAGCCACTGTTCACTGTCTCGTTATGACTCATTTGTATTGAGATTATTAATTTTAACACGCGAACTTCCCAGGGCGCTGTTTTGGGTCTTATATTGTTTTTTATAGACGCTTTTGGCCTGGTCACTAGTTATTTACTGTGATATGTTAATAACGCTATTTTGCCTTTGTGACCTACAAAAAGAAAACATTGGCAACTATTTTGATAATTAAATATATTGCGATATTTAAATTACAAGACTACGATGATATTTTTTGGTAGTTTATCTAGCTAATGTAATACAAATTCAATAGTCATAAGAAGCAAAGAATAGTTTAAAAGAATGCAAACATCTTCCAACTGGATTCAAACAGGAATATAGCCACCAAGTCAGAGAATAAAATAAAATGACTAAACAAGTCATACCAAATTATGCACCAGGATATAGGCGATTGTGTTTTAATGGCTCTGCATCCTCTACAATCTTTAGCGTTTACAATAACACATTTACTGATGGAAAAATTGGTTTCACATTTATCGCCGTTTGGATTAGTGATTTTAATTAGAAATAACTTTTTTATGTCAGATAGGCTTTAAGTTTGTTCACAGTCTGACCTGATTATAAGAGAAGGTAGTAAAATGGCATATGTTCGCATAGAAAATACCTATTTACTTTGACCGTAAGAATAAGTTCTATATTGGCTTCTTAAGTTTTTGCGATAGCATTGGTATCAAATTATTTTTGTCCGGATTTAGACGGCCGTAATCATGAGATCTGTAAAGATATATATTCAGGTTTAGGTCCGGATAAAACTTGTTTTCGTCAGTAGTAAAAGTAATTTAGCTACAAGCAATCTTAAACAAAATTTACTCTAGTGTTCAACGCCATTTATAATTGAAGTAATTATAATGGCTGATCGGCCCATCACCCACTTATTGGAAGTTTCCTTCTTGCATTTGTTATGCATACTATTTTTTTTTTTATGGAATTTAATTTACTTTTTATGTCTACGTTTAATGGCGCTTCACAGAAAGAAGGTACACTAACAACCAGCAACACTACCGTGTCAAAACAAAACACTATAATTATATCAAAGACAGTATTTTGAGAAAAAGCTGAAAAAAGGATTTTTCGGGTTTTTGTAAATTTTGTGGTTAATAACATAAAAAAAATACATTTAAATTATTTATTACATTAGATAGTAAATAACTCTATATGGCCATTATAATTGTACTTTGCTAAAGAAGTTATTTGTATAGAAAAACGAATAAATATTCTTGATGCGTCGTCCAACTGCCTCCGTGGCTGAACGGTTACCATGCTGGTCAGCCACGGAGAGGTTCCGGGTTGGATTCCCGGGTCGGGAGAAATATTTGTTGTGTTCTATGTGTGTGTCCATGGCACCCGCGACATAGGATTCCCCAGTGCGGGGCTATGCGTGTGTGTATTATTATTATGATAACATCCTTAAGACTCTTGTTGTAATGAAATTACAAACAAATTACCGAGCCTTACAGTGTTTTGGTTTGAGATGATAGAGTAGAGTGGTGACAGATATAGAGTCGAGGTGGAAGGCAACATTCCAAGAGGAACGTTTCAGATGAAATCGGGAATGTTCTTAAAAAGGCTGGAGTGCATTTTGAAGAGAATAGAAGTGCTTGTCGCAAGTAAAGCAAGGGAGGTTTACCAGAGTCGTGTAAATTTCGATGGCTGGTGCTGTCTCAACGGGAGTCCAAAGGCGTGAAGGAACCACTTCCTATGATATCAAATGATAGGATAAACAAGTTGTGCACCTGGCACACTGAAATAGGTAAGGTTGCAGGACTTCCCTGGACGAACTGTTTCACATAGAGCTAAATTTGCTACAATATATAAATAAATTGGCTATTAAATTTGCCACCTTTGGGATGGCTCTGCTATATATCAACTGGCCATTTTGGATTCAATTGACAACTGTGCCAAGAGGCTTATAGGTGACTCGGAATTAGTGGAGGTGAAGCTGCAGAGCCTTGAACACCGCCGTAAAATTGCCTGTTTATCGGTATTTTACAGGATATATCACGGAGAGTGTGCGATGGAATTACACGATTTAATTCCGCCTTCCCCTTTCCATCATCGGGGGACTAGGCGTAGGCTTGGGTTCCACCCCTATGCTGTGGATATTCCGTAGAAGCGTTACGCTTCCACATTTATATGGCGAACGGGTATGGAGTGGAATTCCCTGCCTGCAGACTTATTCCCTGAACGTTACAACTTGGATCTTTTCAAGGCAAGAGTGAATAGGCATTATTTAAGTGTCCCGATAAGAATGAAAACATGGAATGCTCCATCGTCGACTTCATCGTCACTTTCCATCAGGTGAGATGGAGGTCGAATGCGCACTTATATTTCTCCTTCTTCTCCTTTTGACACAAGCTATTATAGTTATAGGTACCCTTTGTCGACGTTGAAGAAAAACACGTGATGATACCTGCACGTCCAAGGTTCACAACCTTTGGAGAACAAGAAATTCTATGCTCAGAAGTGAGGCGTGTAATGAATTAATAATAACAATGATCTATTCATAACAGCCACAGTGGCCGAACGGTTACCATACTGGACTGCCACGCAGAGGTCGCGGGTTCGATTCCCGTGCCGGGAGAAATATTGGTATGGCCTACGTTTATTTCCCTCGTGAGTTTGGATATTTCTTGTGGTTGTCTGTGTATGTATCCATGGCACCCGCGATACAGGGTTTCCCTAGTGCGTGGCTATGAGCGTGTGCATTATTATTATTAGTAATGATAAAGTGTCAGACGATCACATCAATTATGTAGTCCGGAACTAGGAATTTCCCTTTACTATGAGTACCAGAGCAATGGAATTCATTCCGGGGTAAAAAAACCTCATTCAATGTTCCACTATGCTATATGTTGTGCCACCAATTTTGTCACTAGATTGGTGATGAATGCTAGATGACAAGAGATGGTAGAACATTCTTTCTATTAAATAAAAAAAAACTCAACATTCTACCTCCAAATCAAACAATAAACTCCCATCGAACAGTTTGATACATAACAAAGTCGAAGCCCAAAAAAATTATAAACCGATGCAAGACTATTAAAACTTCATCAAACTTAAATTGAAAGAAAAAACACAACAGTGAGTAATTAACGAAACCGAATTCGTTCCAGCTATTGACCTTTACTTAGAAGGAAACAATACATTCGTTTTTACCGAAAACGTCTTTTATTTTCAACTTTAAAGGTTTACTCTAACCAGCAGTTGTATTATCCGTCAAGTTATACTGGTAGATAATACTATCGCGAGTAATAACCAGTGTACGACGACACACATTAGCTTCCGTATTAAGTGATGAATAAGGGACCTATCTTCTTTTGTTTCTGGCTTGTATTAGTCGAAGAAACCATATTAAGGTGAGCTCTTTAATCACAAAAGACGTTCTACGAATTTTTCAATAAGGACTTCGACAAGTTCTAGAAGAAAAATAAGCAAACTTGATCTTTATTCGGGTAATATTAAGAGTGTGTGTGAGGGTTTCGGTTGAGTGGTTATAAGTCAAGGTTGGGTGGTTTGGTGGTCACCAATATAAAGGTAATTAGACACATGACGTGTAAGAAACCACTTGGAAGGAAGTTCTTTGTGGAGACGATACGCTATGTGGTCGATTGTGAGATCAATTGGAGAAAGGCTTTTAAAAGAAAGTTGTTTCGATTGTATTGTACTCCATTGTAGTAACTTATGAACGTACGTAGACCGTACAGTGAGCGATGAGACCCATGTCTCATCGCGATATTTTCCTTCACTGTTAGAGAAAAGGTATTAAATATAGACAAACTTAGAAATGAGTCATAAGTACCACCAGGAAAGTTAAGGCTTTCTCAGTTCTGTAACCTTTTTTTAACCGACTTCAAAAAAATGAGTAGGTTCTCAATTGGAATGTATTTTTTGTGTGTATATTTCGATCATTCGTTTTTGTATAAACAGGGTACCTCACTGTTGGTCCCATTTGAATTTGAAGAAAATAGTCTGCCTCTAAGGGTGGCTAGTTAGGGGATGAATCCGGTTTTGCGCGCTTTGCGGTAATCGATTTGAATAAAACTTGGCAAATAGATGTAATTCCAAGAACTTTCGAGGTCGGTTTTTTTTTGTAGTGTGAAAACTTTTTCGCAGCCTTGGTCTAATAATGCTATATTTGCAAAAGGATAACTTTTCAAAAGACGAGGTTTAAAGATAATTCTTTTATTTTTAAATAGGGGAGATAAAATTTCATATCGATATCCATAATTTGTTTCATGTAATGTGTATTATGTTAAGGTGGTATCGCTTCAATTTTGTCGATATAATTTGCCGCCATTGGCATCGAACCGTATTCTCAATATTGTTTAACATTTATTTTCAACGCACGCATAGCCCCGCACTAGGGAAACCCTGTCTCGCGGGAGCCATGGACACACACAGGTAGGCAACCACAAATTACACCCAAATTCACGAGAGAAATAAATGTTGGCCATACAAACATTTCTCCCGGCCCCGGAATCGTCGAGTATGGTAACCGTTCGTCCATGGAGGCAGTATACTCAATTTCCTTTAATATTAAAAAAAACTTAATAGGTTTTTAATTAAAAAGAAACTTAATAGGAATTATAACAAAATGTTGTGGACTCAATTTCGGAAGCAAAATGTTTTCGAATACATTAAAGCAATACAAATCGATTGCAATAAAGGTGTAGCCGGGCGATGGACGTTGAAAGAAATTATGTATATTAATTCTCAACTGACTTTCTTATCGGGTTTGTATTAGCTAGCAAGCAGGGTGAATGGTCTTGGTACTTGAAACTGATTAACTTCTGTTCACTTGGGCATCCTTTATTAACCGATTTCAAAAAAAGGAGGAGGTTCAACGTCAACTGTATTTATTTTTTTGAGTGTATATTACGCGACCACTCCTACATTTGTGAACAGATTTTGATGATTCTTTTTTGTTGGAAAGAGGGTACATCAGAATTGGTCCCATTTTTGAAGACAATATACCACCTCTAAGGGTGGCAAACTTGGGGATGAATCCGGTTTCGCGCACTTTCCATTGCAGATGCAGTACCACTCAGAGTTCTAAATCGCAAAGATCTGAAGGATGCTACCACTGCGCCTGTCGCCCGGAGACATAAGTTGACAAGTCCCATGTGCCTGTAATTTCACCAGCACCCTTACCCTTCAAAACCGGAACGCAGTATTGCTCATATGTTATAACTATAAACTTATTTAATTTTTTTATTTATAATTATTAATACAAAGATCGAACACTCAGAAAAAACACTCAGAAAAAATTCCTTCGATCCGGTCAGATTCGAACCGACGTCTTCTTGCATACCGTGCCAGACGCTATACCAACTAAGCCACGGAACGAACCAACGGACCTCACGAATTTTTCTATGTGCTTGCGTCGTGTCTTTGTACATGGTCTTTCAACGACTTTTTAGTCGTAGCGCCATCTATGAGAAATCTTTAACAGATTTATCACCCAGTTAGTACCTTTACAGCTACCAGTCCTGGCGAGAGATGTCGCTATTCACTGTATTAATTAAATTTTTATTGAATTGTTATTCAATTTTTTTTTTATTTATTTGTACATATTTTTGTAAATAATAATAATAATAATAATAACGCACACACTCAACATAGCCCCGCACTAGGGAAACCCTGTGTCGCGGGTGCCATGGACACATACATAGACAAACACAAATTACACCCAAACTCACGAGAGAAATAAATGTAAGCCATACAAATATTTCTCCCGGCCCGGGAATCGAACCTCGGACCTCTGCGTGGCAGTCCGGCATGGTAACCGTTCGGCCACGGAGGCAGTTGTAAATGTGGCACATTTGTTTACATTGCGCAAGCGTCTGCAACATTTGCAATTTACCTAGGTCGTTCTTATCATTACTCAGCGGTCATTTAAGTATCTCTTCTTATCCATTGGACATTTAGTATCACTTAACATCTAAGCTTAAACACTCCTTAATAGTGCAAGGTTTATATTTATTCTTCAAATTCTATTAATGATGATCTCGGTGGTTGAAGAAGGTCTGGTGTTTGATTCTCGGAAGGACGAATTTGGGAAATGGCTTTTGTAAACTGATTCTAGACTGAGTGTTCTGGGTGGCACCCCGAAGTGCATTCCGTAGCTCCCAATACGGAGAATCCCTTAGTACGAAATGACGTAGGTTATCATTGTAGCCGTGTGGCACTTTATTGTTATTACATACATTATTCAAAAAAGTTACACAGTGACCAAAACTTCTCAATCCGTCTACATGACACGTTAATATCGCATGCGACTAACAATCTAATTACAACCGCCGGGAATCGAACCCGAGATGGAGCGATAGCAGGCCGATTGACCAACGCCCTCGTCTACGCAAATTAAGTATTTTTCGAGGGTAGTTTTACAAGCCGCTGACGAAATATGATCCTTATCTGGATTGATATCTACTCTGTGACTGTTTTAAAATACTATTTGGGGTGTCCAGAAGCCCCACCAATTGCTACCGATAGAACCACAGTTGTATTTTCGATGGAAAAGTATGGAACATCAGAGTGTATACTCTCTAATCTAATCACCAGAGACTGGAACCGGCAAAGTACATTTACTTAACCTTTAAACTAGAGTTTACTTTTAGAAGCAATATAGAGAAATTCAAGCAGTAACGAGTTCGTCTAGGGATGTACTGCCACCTAACCTATTTCTGCTGCCAAGCAGTACTGCGTTCCAGTTTTGAGAGGTAAAGGTGCTGCTAAAAAAAGTACAGGCACATGGAACTTGGTAACTTTTGTCTCTGGGTGACGGTCGCCGTGACAGTGCCTCAGACAGTTCTTTGTAATTGAAAGCTTTGACTGGCACTGCAACTACTGTGAACAGTCGTGTCGTTTACCACCAGGCGCACGACTTGGTCTGAAAAAAACATATAGAGCGGATAATACTATCCTCTGAAATTCCGAAATATCATATCGAGTTTTTAGATTTTCGCGATTCTTGTACATACGAAATGAAACTATTTTGATGATGATGAACCATCGTGATGCTAGTGACGCTTCGCGCCTGACATCGTGTTTTGATTTGGTCGAGTGTAATTTATTTAACCATAATTGTTTCGGATGTTAAACGGGGAACGGAAGTAAACCATATGATACGTTGGTTTGTTTAAAAAAAAAAACGCGATTTAGATTTAAAAAAATAGTGTCATTTCAAATAATGTAACCACCCTTTTTAGAGTCGGTTAGAATCGTCAATAAAACCGTTCCACCGCAGTTTCAGAATTCCAGTACGACAGTAGCAGAGTACAGTAGACACAAAGCGTAGTTAATATAATGAAATCGACGTGCACTCACAATTTACAGCCTTCGCGCTATTTTCAATTAAAGCCCTAATGGCTCAGTCCACCGATGCGCCGATTGTCTAATTGTATATTTGTATAGAACTGATATTAGTGTGATGGTATCATTTGAGTGTGACAATTAAATTGTGTATTCCTCATGCGTTATACGTTGATGGATGATAGGATATATTATTTTGCATTAGGAACCAATACAAGTTTCCTTATTTTTGTACGGCATACATTATGAAGCAGCTAGTTTTCTAGTTCCAAAATAAAAAAGAAGCGTAATCTTCTTGAAATTGCTTAGTATTCTTATTACAATTGCATAAGGTATGTTATCATATGTTTGAAATACGCAGGACTAAAATTCCAATGATATTATTGTAGTTCTATCGGCCACTAGTAGTCTTGAAGTGGTGTACAATTAAATCATAGTGCCGTGGTGCTGTGGACAGGCGTGTCCTTTACCATCAGACGCTCGGCTTGTTCGTCTCATCGTTTATTATAATAAGAAAAACATACATTGTCTTGACAATAAACGTTGTCATAATAAAAATAATATGCTGTACACACGGTACAACGTCATTGTGTATTTTCCAAATTGTTCCAATCTATGGCGAAAGTGAAGAAATCACGATGAAACTATCGAGAAGTAAGCACAACCCTTGGAGATATACAGTCCCTGAACCGCATCGGGCTAACGCCAGCGTGACAGGTTATGGTCTAAATTCTCTCACTGGAGACCCGTGACGTGTAATGACTTAATAATGGCACTAACAAATAACAACACTAACAAAAGACGGAAAGATATTTTTGCCCCAAAATTGTATCATTAAAACATGTGTTTATTTTCAGATTTTTTGTGTTTCTTTGGCCATTTTTGTGCAATAAATGAAACGCCAAATTGGCCATATATCATTTTCGTTACATAAAGGTTAAGAAAATTCTACAAGAATTCCTTCAAAACATGTCCTATGATGAACAACTACAGAGAATTTATTAATTATCCCAAAATAAATGTTGCGTAATAGGTATATGATTTCCATTTTCGTTTTTATCGTTATTATTATTGTTATTTTATTGTTTAATTTTTTTTTGTTAATTTTTTTTTATTTTTTTTTTACCTGAAATACAGGATTCTCCTAGTTCAGGTATACATGTTATATTTTATGTTGATACGCATAATTAGTCTTAAGTTATTCCTTTGTACAATAAGTTATTCAATAAACAATTTATTACTATATTATTATTATTATAATGATAATCACCATTTTTCTGAATTTCTTTTATATTCACTTATTTATTTATTTTATTTGCATATGGTCGTTAGTTTAGCAAAATATTAAAAAAAAAATATTAAAACAAAATTATGCAGTTTCGTGTGATCTTCTTCTTTTCGTATCGATGGCATACACTGTAATGCTTGCTATCGTGGTGCAAGCATTTGCCAATCGGCGGATGGTTGTCCAGGGTGCGCTAGACGAACAGGAAATAATAACACACATAGACAACCACTCAAACTCACGAGAGCAACAAATGTAAGCCATACAAGTATTTCTCCCGGCTCAGAGCCTCGACAGCTTCGTCGATCGCCTGGCCAAGACCATGTTCCGGCGCTGGACAATCTGGCACCACACCGAGCCCAACACCCTGACGAGAAACTGCTTCCAAGGGACCTACTTGGGCCCGAGGAAGCCCCACCGGACTAGACACCAGCTGCTGAAGATGGTTGAGAAACCTGCCGGACCACCGGCAGGAACTCCCATCTGAAGCAGCTCACCCTATTACGACACCCAAGGGTTATACTCAACCCCAGGACCCGCTCGTCTCCACGAGTGGCGATTGACCCCGCCGAAAGAGGCCGACGCGTCGAACGGCCCCCTCAAACCCGCTGACGCGAGTTTTGAGACGTCTACGGCACGGGAATCGAGCGTAGGCAGCTAAAGGAATGGCACGTCGTGCGGGGAGACTCATTTCGTGCACCCCATTTTTGTTTGGTTGGTGTGGTATTAACATCTCTATGAAATTCTTACCACACCCTTTTGGAAAAACTTTCCTTTTAATCGTTTTACATTACGATCGTGTAATGCGCCAAGTTCGGCGATTATTATTATTGGAAATGTTCCAATATGCTGTGATCGGAGATGATGAGAAATCTTTATAGAATACGTTGTGATTTGGTTGTGTTGGGTTGGTTCAGTGTTTGTTCTCAACGATGGTGTCCTTCTGCGACATTATTGTTTCGCTTCGGAACGTGATAGGGAAATATCTACCTCCCTTTCTATCCGAAGCAGGCGAACGGGGCGCAGGAGACTGCGTGACGACCTCCAGCCCCCGTAAGATGGGCCCATGAGCGGCAGTCTTAGGGGAGACTGTCGCTCATTACAGGTGGGCCCGAGATGGCGGCGTACGTGTTCCACGTCCGCCTCTCAAGACGGCTGACGGGGAAATAACATCCGTTCCCGAAAAGCGAGACGGGGTTCGACTATCTGTCGAACCGCTCACCGCCGGAGTCCCGGAAGAATGCGAAAGCGCCCCCGTGACTCCGTTACATGGTGAGGAGAGGGATCACCGTCAGGTTTTAGTCGGTAGGAGTCCGACATAACCCTTCGTCTCCCCCGGGCGGAGGGTATCCATGAGGATTTCCTGACGTTAAAAAAAAACGTGTTGTTCTCAACCCGCATTTGACCAGGGGGTCGACTCGCGTTCTCCATTCGACATTTGTCCGAAACAAGAAACGTCAAATAAGTAATACTCGACTTAAAAGACAATGTCAAGTATGGAGCTTCATTCGCATCATGCTTCTTTTAATTTGTTTGAGCATGACTTATTTGAAAGTAATTGTTTCGGATCGATATCGGATGGAGAACAAGGGTACAGGGCCAGATTAGCGGACTAGAGTGCGACAAAGTTAAAGTCTAATAATAATTTATTCCATAGGTAAAGTTTTTACACTTGAAAGCGTAATTTTTTAAGCTACTGCTCGTTCACTACGCTGACCTCCCTGAGAAAAGCAAGAAACTCTAGGGATTGCTCTTTTCAAATAAACTTAAATGCTATGGAATACACTTTGAATCATAATTGTGTGGAATCTAGACTCTTCTTGTCTTTCCATACTTCTTTATCTAAAACATACTCTTCAATTTTGTAAATCGTTTACCTTAGTTAAACAAAATCGTGGTACTATGAGTTTGGACTTAGTTCTAAGGTTAATATTATGGATGTGTTCTTTATTAATGAAGTTATGAATATTTTATTATTGTATGGACTAGAATTTTAGTAGCAATAGAGCTCCTTGTGAAAGAGTTCGTCCAGGATGTACTGCCGCTTCATCTATTTCTGCAACCAAGCAATAATGTGAGCATGTGAAATTAGAGGCACTTGAGCCTGGTCAACTTATGTTTCAGAGTGACTGGCGCAGAGGCGTACTTATTACCAGACTTACAACTTCTATGTGCTGTCATTTGGTATCATAAAAAATGTAACATAGAAGTGCAAACATAGATCTAGTAAGTTAAGCCATGCCATATCTAATCAGGGGGTTATTTATCAAAACCTTATAGTTTCCTCTCTGCGTTTGTATTCACAATTGCGCCGCGCATGAGCTCTAAAAAATCATTCATATCCCACTTCATCTGAACAGTTTCACAAAGCATCCGTAGAACAATATTTCAATTCGCAAAATACGGAAATTCCCCCCAATGATTCCCCTACATCGCGTCGACTGAAAACAAACTAAGCCTCTAAAACTATACTCAGTAAAAAACAATAGCAATACTTCACAACACCCTGTAAGATATATATAGACACAATACAAGGTGTAGACAAAACCTGAGCGTTCTCAAAGCGCGAGAAAGTAGAGCCCTCTTTATCTAAGAGGCGTCAAGGGGGGGTAAGGTGCGGGGTAGGGGGAGAGGACAAGTGCATCTCAAAGAAATGCAGATTTTACACGTCGCTTCTCTTCGGGTGTTGCATGTATCGCGTCGGGTGTCGGGATAGCAAAAAAACAGGTTTCAAGGGATTCAAATAAAATAAATAAAAACTGTGGTTTGTTCTTCAGCACAATGCGTAAATTCGTACCCTTGGTGTAATAATGGCGCATCTGTAAAATGACAAACAGAATGGTCAGCTTTAAATATCTGCATCTGGGTCACTGAAGATCCGAGTGACAGCTTGGATTTGGAGACGGAGCGCAGGGCGCTGTCTGTCCGCTTCAATATGCTGGCTAGCAGGTTTGCACATTGTACAAAAAAGGTGACACAAGGCGACTTTTTAGGCGTACACTTGCGATTTATAGGAGATTAAATCGACGCAAACGCACGACTGCATCGATACAAACGCGCGTCAGTATCGATGTTGAATCATTATATACTAAAAAATCTGGACAGGTTTATGCACACACTTGAAATAAATAAATTAGTTAATTAATTAAAAAACGCACATCGCATTTGAATCGTGTGTGGTCTTAAAGCTTTCTGTCAGGTCTTCTATACGTGCAGCCTGTAGGTCAGCTACACGCGGAGGGCACATAGCGCTCTGCGGGTGCAAAATAACAAACGCTTTCAGGGTGTTGACGGGACTGGGGCGCCGCTGTAGCGCGTCTGGATTGTTCTGCGTGATGTGGGTGGATGGCGTCCACGCCATAATGCGGACGTGTTCCGTGTCCAAGTTGCTCCACGTGCGTGTTAGCCCAAACACCATTCTGGACACGGTCGCCCACAGGTGGGACAGCCCAGTGTAAACATTAAATGAATTACTAACTATAGTTATATAAAAACATGGATTATTTTTGATCTGAAATAAATTATATTATTATTATTATTATTCTATTAAAGATTTTAATAACGATGCTTAAATAAGAAAGATATAAAATTTTATCATTCATAATTTCATGTGATAAAAACACTTGACGTGGATTTATTGTACCAAGCCTATGAATTGATTGCTGACAAGCAATAACGTGTTAACCAACAAAATGGCGCCTAAAATTCTTCTTAGCCATAGTAGCTAATGGATTTACGCCAACTGTTTTTACCATTTTTTTATTATTCGAAGGTTTTAAATTAGTTAGTTTATATTTGTAAAATATAGATGAGACGAGAATCTGTAATTTGGCATTAAATTCTCCATAAATCGCCATTTAATTCTCTGCTTGAAACTGTGTCAAAAAGAAGGTAAAAACCCTTTACTATTTGCCGGTTTTCTGACTTCAAGTCCCAAGTATTCGTCATTGGTGACACCGCTTTTTGAATTTATTATCTACTTGATCTGCCGTTTTTGCTGACGCTACCAAATATGAGACTCATTATAGCAAGACAGAAGGATTTCAGCAAAATATGTCAAACGTAAGTAGGGGCGCAATGGCACTAACTACTTCGCCGGTTACACTTATTTTAATTATAAATCAAACGGTGATTTTTGTTTACTTTTATTAGGCAAGTTGTGTGCACCTAAAAAGGCGTTTTTATACAGCTTTGCCACACTAGCACAATGGAAGAACGGTTATTTATCAAATGATAGGTCTACGGCTCGAATTCCAGTCATGTACCTATTTGTCAAAGTTTTTTTTTATGATGACGGGATGAACAAGTCATCTACCTGGTGGTTACCAGGCACATGAGGCTTGTCAACTTATGTCTCAGGGAATCTGGCGCAGTGGCAGTGCCCTTCAGAGTTTTGCGACTTAAAGCTCTAAGTGGCACTGCAACCGCTATGTATCGTAATAAACAAATCATTCGTGCGCTTACGGCAGGCGCATGGACGATTTGTCTGGGACTAGAGTTAAATAAAAAAAATGGCATGTGGTTTTTTATGCCAAGAGTATATTCGTACTTATTATCTGTTTTTTTTTAAACAAACTAGGTCCCATGGTCAGCCGAAACTTTGGTTTATAGATATAAATATAGTATAGTATAAATAGATACACATTTTTAATATAATATCAAGAGACGGGACGAAGAAGTCGTACGCCTGCTGGTGAGCCACAAACCTGTCACTGCGTCTGTCACCCTGAGACATAAGTTGACAAGCTCCATGTGCCAATTTCACCAGCACCCGAGAGGCAGTATTTCCCTGGACGAATTATTTTGCAAGGAGCTCTACTGCTACTAAATATATATTCTAAACATTGTACAAATCTCGCTTGCCACTAATATTACCGAATCCTTATAATAATAGCGACACAGATATCCAATGATATGTCATGCCAAACAATGGCAACAAAATATTACAAACAATAGCATAATTGTTAAGCAACTCTTTGTTTTTATATAAATTATACCTCGCAACTGATTTTTATCTCAATCTTTATAACGCAATGTAAATACAATATCCTTATTATGAGGAAAAGATATTTTATTAAGATTGTTTTGATATCATTGGTTGAGTTAAATTGTACCACCAGTCATATATCCCGTTTTGTGGTATCTAGAAGCTGATCGCTAATCTCTGAGAAGGCGTGTGATGTTTCCAACCCTGACCGGGTCAGCCTTTTCCTGGGGAATTGGGACGTACGAGTATAAGGCTTTGATCACACTTGATTGTCCTGCATGTTTTTTAACGTATTTGATTATAAACGTGCGGGGTGTCCACACGATATAATTTCACGCATTTAAAAGAATTATAAATAAATAAATAACGCACGCACTCAACATAGCCCAGCACTAGGGAAACCCTGTGTCGCGGGTGCCATGGACAACCACAAATTACACCCAAACTCACGAGAGAAATAAATACGTTCATTCTATTTCCTTGACAAGTCCGTTGCGTATTTGATAAATGTATAGAACCGTGTGCGTTTTCTTGCAGGACAAATACCGTGTGAACGGTTCTGTATGTAATGTTTGCAATGCTGTCTGAACGGGGAGTTAGGGTTGATGATTTGGTGACCTTGGTGGTCTAGAGATTAACAGAGTGAGCGCTGGATAAGGAAAACACACACAGCAGATCAATTTGAGGGTTACCATTGTTACTCGGCACCAGTAGAGATCCTTGTGAAAGAGTTCGTCCAGGGAAGTGCTGCCACGTTGCCTATTTCTGCCTCCAAGCAGTAATGTGAGCTTGGGCTGCACGATTTTTTGCTTTAAATCGGTTTTTTGGATTGTGATGGATCGTATGCTTCTGAATTAATCCACAAATCGGATCATATGTTCTTGAATCGATCTCGTAAAAAACGTCTCAAAAAAATAACGATAAAAAAATATTTACAGCCTCAGTCGGTAACAACTTTCATTTAGAATGATATTTTTCGTTTAACTAATGTAATGGAACTGTATACGTTTATACAATAAGATTCCGGAGCATATATTAAGATTACCCTTTCCTAAGTTTAAAACTTACATTAAAAGTATTTTAATTGAAAAGTCATATTACAAAATTGTAGACTACGTGTTAGATAAAGATGTAAGGAAAGACAACTTGAGTCTAGATTCCACACAATTATGATTCAAAATGTATTATATAGCATTTAAGTTTATTTGAAAAGAGCAATCCCTAGAGTTTCTTGCTCGTTCTTCTCAGGGAGGTCAGCGCAGTGAACGAGCAGTAGCTTAAATGTGACGTTTTCAATTGTAAAAATTTTACCTAAGGTATAAATGATTAGTTAACTTTGACTTGGACTTAGATATTAGCCAGTGAGAAAAGATGTCTATATAGATACAAACTACAAAACTACAAACTACTTTTCTTGCAGAACAAAATAAAATACCTAGTATTAGTCTTACGTTTCAATTCGGGCTCCGAAAGAGACTGTTTTAAGAACCTAAATATATGATCTATATTTCGTTTCAATTTATTTTAAACAAAAAACAAACAAGTCACTGACCCGACAATGGACGGTTTAGTGATGGCTAATTTTACTGCCAACTACAAATCAATTAATTAATTGCAAATACAGTGTGAAACGGTTCTATATGTAATGTATGAATGAATGAATCGATTGTTTTGTAAAAGCATATTTTAAATTTCCGAAATTTTAATTTTAAATCCGTTTTCAAATCCCTACACTTAGAATGAACTGAATGTTTTTTTAAATACAGTTGCTCAAAACGTGGTATTTTTCGCACTACAAATCGTGCCGAAAGTTGGAATTTTCGCACTAGTGCTTTTTACTTTTCCATTTTTTTTTAATTTACTGTTGTTTCAAATCTTAAGCACAGAAGTAAAGAAGTTGTATATTTATTTAATATTTATGTGCTTTGTGACGTAAGTCATTCGTCATTAAAACTTATATTTATTTACAAATACTATATAATGAACGTATCGAGTGGAGGTCTCTGCCTACCCCTGAATGGGTGACAGGCGAGATTTTTATGTATACCTATATTTGTTTTATGTATTACAGATGAATTGTATCTCACTACCGTGCACGGGTTCCTAAAGAGGTTTAAACAAAAGTACCAGGACTTCATAATAAGAAAAGTGGTTACAGACCGATATTACAGAAAATAAACAAGAACAGCTCGTTAGAACTATATTTCCATAGACTTTTAAATAATGGTTGCAGTGGTTGTATTTCATTATTTTAATTTACTAGCAGAAAATGAGTTTTTTTTAAATACTGTTTTATTTTACTTTGAATGTAGTTTTTTCGCAAATGTATTAAAAAACGTCGTTTGATACACGTGCGGATTTGTCATTCTCACTTGTCTCGCGTCTTGACCGTCGCCTCTGGCTCGGGCCAAGAAGCCTCGAGCCTCGTGAATAATGACTAACTTTCCGCACTTATATCAAAAATAACTATTTCCGTACAGCACTATGCAACCATAGACTATTCATACATCCTTAATTAAAAAATAACCTCACTTTTTGACTACCATTTTTCAGATACGATTTTACGATGCTATTCAAATGAATGTTGTTCAATAAAAGTGATGAGATATCAAGTCAAAATCTTCAAAATATACATGAAAGTGTTACTTATACGATTTATTGAATGATTATTTTAGAAATTCAACCAAACCGATTTCGCTTAAAATAAATGGAATAGACTGTAGACGATTTGATGCGTAGATCTTAAATTCAATCTCAAGTAAAACTCACGAGACTACAAACGTCAATAACCCGTGCTCGGCAGTGCAACTGTTTCGTCACACGCAGACAAGAGGCAGTTGTACGATGCTTCAGACAGGCACGACGTTTTTATATGCATAGGTTTGTATATGATATGCCTATGTATAGTATATGTTTGTATATATATAAACGTTGTTTTTGTTTGTAAGGTATATATAAGGCGTTTACCAAAATCATTCATATTTGTCTTTATAACACAGCTGCATTAAGAATGTAAAATTTTGTAGTTGAAAAAAACACCGAAATTTTTATTGGTTAAAATGACAACATTGGTATAATTCGTTAGTTTTGCACGTTAAATATGCTGGAGTTGTTTTTAAACCGTCTTCCTGGTGAATTAGGTTGATTTTGATCTACTCCACTGTTAACTAGAAAGCCATCAATATGCTCAGTCAGCGCCCTTTCAAAAAATGTTTCTATTTCAAACTGCCTCTGTGGCCGAACGGGTACCATGATTGCCTCTCAGAGGTCCCAGGTTTGATTCCCGGGCCGCGAGATATATTTGTATGGCCTACATTTATTTCTCTCGTAAGTTTGGGGTGTAAGATTGTCTATGTGTGTGTCCATGGCACCTATGACACATGACTCCCCTAGTGCGGGACTATGAGTGTGCGAGTTATTTTATAATATCAAGTGATGCGACGCACAAGTCGAACGCCTGGTGGTATGCGACACGCCTGTCCATAACATTTGCAGTGCCACTCAGAGATCGCAGACAGACACTGCGCCTATCAACCTAAGACATCATTTGACAAGTCCCAAGTTCCTATAATTTCACCAGCACCCATACCCTTCGAAACCGGAACACGGTAGTACTGACAGTAATATTTGGCGGCAGAAATAGGTAAGGCGGCAGTACTTCCCTGGACGAACTCATTCACAAGAGGCTCTACTGTTACTAATAAATCTTAATCCCTGAACTCCCATTTACACATCTTGCCTGTGCAGGGACGTGAGCCACTGTGCAAAAGTGGTAGTACTTTTTTATTGTTATAATTCAAATAAGTACATAATAAACGTACACACTATCATCAAACTGTTGCTCAATTTGTTGGCGAAATAGGCACTCTTACTTAATTACACTTAATTAATTTGTTTTATTATAACATGGGCAGCCAGAAAGTGTCTAAAAAGGCACGATTGGCTGTGCATGGGGGGGTGTTGGTTCCTACACTTATGTATGGTAAGAAGCATGAAAGTAGAATTAATGCAGTAGAAATGAGAGCTTTGAGGTGTATGGCTGGAGTGACTTGGATGGATACATTACGGAACAGTGTGATAAGAGAGCGTTACGGCGTGGAAGAAGATATAGTGACAAAGATAGAGAAAGGGATGCTTAGTTGGTTCGGACATGTAGAGAGAAGGAATGAAAGAAGAGTGACGAAACAGATTTATAAGGCGAGTGTGTGTGGGCAAGTTGGTACGGGCCGACCAAGGAGAACTTATCATGACCAAATTGAGGCCATCCTAAAGAAGGGCCAGATCAAGAGTACCCTTAACCGACGAGCGTGTATGAAAGCATTGATGCGTGTTGATGAGGCGAAAGATGTGTGTCAGGACCGTAGCAAGTGGAAGACTGTTGTCCGATGGGAAAAAGGCGTGAAGTATATGTATGTATGTATATAATAACATGTACATAATTGTCTAAAAATATTATTACTTTATGAGGCACTTCTTGAAACTTACACTTTAGTGAATGTTTACACAATTTTTTATAATTTCTTAATCAATCCATGTCACTAAAGATCTTGGGAACTGAATATCGTGTACATCTTGAAGAAAGATAAAACCAGGTAGTGGAGGGGTTCTCTATTCTGAGAGCTAAATAAAAGTTAACATAGTACCCATTGACTTACAATTATATGGACGTCGGGTCCGCGCTAAAAAGTGTCCGCACTTGTAAGGCGCTAAAATCGTATACAGAGCGCCAAACTCCGCTTTAGTCTTCATTTGTTCTACTGACAGCGCGATACTGCGATGACATTACAATTTAAATTTCGAATAGGTTGACTTGGGACATTTTTTTCGTGGTTTTTGTATTAGACCCGTCGTCCATTTATTTGTAAGTCAATGATAGTACCGTACATTTATCATACATTTCTCACAGACGGCGCTACGGGAAAAGCCCTTCCGGAACGCAGTAATGCTCATATTACTGCTTGGCAGCTGAAATAGGTAAGGTACAGAACTCTGTCACAACTCTGTGCTCTACTGCGATTATAGTTATTATGCTTTGATTAGGAGAGTTGGAAAATTTCACATGTACAGAATTGTTGCATATAGTTCGTATTATATTTATAATAAATGTTGTTTTATTATACGATATATTTAACAATATTGACAGAATATGTATTTTCATTTCATTTAATAATTAAACATAGGAAATAATGAAAGTAATGAACAAAAATAAAAATATAAATGAGAAGTTAAAAATTACACAACAATGTTATTAAATTATTTTAAATAATATAAATTTGTAATAAATCACTCTCAATAAAACAATGAATTCATGTACTAATTATTATTACTAACAACATTGACTTACAAATAAATGGACGACGGGTCTAATACAAAAACCACGAAAAAAATGTCCCAAGTCAACCTATATAAACGTAGTGACGTGTAAAGGAATATGAAAAAGCTAAAACGTTGAATTTAAATTATAATGTCATCGCAGTACTGTCTAATTTTGCTTGCTTCGCTGTCAGTCGAACAAACGAAAACTAAAGCGTGAATGACGCTCTGTATACGATTTTAACGCGCTATAAGTTCGGACACTTTTTAGCGCGGACCCGACGTCCATATAATTGTAAGTTAATGACTAACAACGAATTAATTTAGGGATATGGGATCGTGTAGGTACTATTGACCTGTAATATGGGCTATTTTATAAGTACGCACTTGACATACACTCGACATAGCTCTGCACTAGGTAAACCCTGGGTCGCGGGTGCCATGGACACACACATAGACAACCACAAATTACACCCAAAGTCACGAGAGAAATAAATGTAGGCCATACAAATATTTGCATGGCATGGTAACCGTTCGGCCACGGAGGCAATTGTATGGTAAGTTTAGGTGGGGGAAGTATCAGTCTATGTTGCCTACGTTAAAGGTCACGCCGCCCCGTCAGTCGCCATCGGGCGCTTGTCGACGTTGGGTCTGTGTCAGTGTTCTAATTCCATTCATATTAATTTACAGCGCGCCGATTGCAGAAGATGTAGACGTTTTGAATTCTTTAATATCACTTTAATTTCGTTCAGTTCAGCGACCCGAAGTGGATCTTGACCTCCGACACCAAAGAACGCCATTTCTTTCGGTCTTGTGTTGGGCCATTCGGGCACATTCACCTTCCTCAGGTCTTTGGCGACTCCGTAGATCGTCCCAAATACGCTCTTTTGGTAGCTCTATCCTCTCTCATTCTTTCTACGTGCTCCAGCCAGCGAAGTCGGGTGGTTTTTACTTCCCGGATTATGTTTAGTTCAGACATTACTTCGATCTTTCTATTGAATCTAGCCTTCCAGTTCCCAAATTCTCCGCTGATGGGTCACAGAATCTTTTGGAATATCTTTCGGTTCTAAATTACGTCCATTTGTGAATATTTTGCAGCAATACCGATGAAGGTAAATATCGTAATGAAGCCAGAGTGGCGGACTATAGCTTGAATAATCTCCTCAAAAGAGACCAGTGCACGGTAGTGGAACGTATAAGTTAACGATGATGTGCCAAATACTGGGATAAACTCGTCCATATTTTCAACACATCGTTGAAATTTTGCTTTGTTGATGAGTTCTCTATGACGCCATATTGAAAGAGAATAAATCTACGAATACTTGATTTTCATAGTGAATATTTTATGACGCTTTATATCTCATACTACATTCTACTGCTAGTCATAGAGTCTTTTACCACACATTATTTCCTAACAAGACACGCCACAACAATACATAAGCAAGATAATCAATAACATTTTTATTTAATATAGAATCGCCGTCCGCCATTACATTATTGCGCCGGGATAAGTGGGTCGCCCCTCTCCCATCCGGGTAGGAGTAGGGGGTCACGGGGGGTCACGTCATACATCTCGATCTCGGTTCACGCAACGTGATAATTGAGGAATTCCTTTTTGCACCTAGCCATGTAGATTACAAATATGTATATGAAAAGTGCCATTCTTACGTTAAAGACAAAAAAGACCCTTTTTTAAAGCTGTCAAAAATATGACATATGTGACACTACGAACAAATGATGTTGATTCAGTAACTCCCACATTTATAACCTTAAATAATTTGACATATCAATATACCAGTCCACTTTGAATTGATAAAGTGACATAGTTTTTATTTTGCCTTTGAAATAGAGAATAACTTTAAATTGTTTGCTTTTAAATTTATTATTAACCTGGTGCGCGCGTGGAATATGTACTTTTATCATCTATTTCACCCCCTTTAAGATATATTTTTGTGACAAAAAGTAGCCTATGTCCTTATTCTTAAGTCCCACCTATCTACGTACCAAGATTCATCAACATTGGTTTAGCGGCTTAGGTCTGAAAACGTAACAGAGTTATACTGAAATTAAATACGTAAGGTTGTAGATCTTGTTTCGCTGTTTCCAGATATCTTAATAACTCTATTTCCCTATTAATTTCAATTTCATTACTTATTATAAGGAGGGTAGACGCGAGGATATAATTGCTTGAAATCAGTGTCGACTGCATGCAGTTGTACATTATCGACATCGCAAATGCAGTCCGTCTAGAGCAGCGCTAATTTGGGTTCATCCAATTAAGTAAAGTTATTTAGGTAATTGCTTAAATTCTGTTTTTCAATTCACACGCTTCTATTACGCGAAGTCTAACTAATAATAACAATAACGCACACACTCAACGTAACCCCGCACTTGGGAAATCCTGTGTCGCGGTCACAAATTACAACCAAATACACGATGGAAATAAATGTAGGCCATATAAATATTTCTCCCGGCCCGGGAATCGAACCTGGGACATCTGCGTGCCAGGCATAGTACCCGTTCGGCCATAGAGGAATTATTACATATTACTTGTATAAACAAGTGCAAGGTAGAGAAAAAAAGAGATGTAGCAGATTTTTGGTTATCTATCTATTATATTGGTATATCTAGGCTATCCATAACAGTGGCACTGCAACTGTTATGGATAGGCGTGTAGCTTACCATCAGGCGCACGACTTGTTCGTCTCATCATTTTGTATTAAAAAAAAGACCTTCGAGAAACGAAATGCGCCCGCTTTGGCGCGATCATGAACGTGGTTTTCGCTTTCGTCCACAACGCGCGGCATCCGCGTGGTTATATGGTTCCGAGGAAATTACATGTTGTTGCCTAGCATCTAAATAGAATTCAGATTCGCCGTTAACGTACATGCGTGCTGCCGTGTCAAAACAATACACTGTAAAGTCACTTACAGTGTTTTGATATAACAGGGCTCATATGATTTCTCTAGGCATAACCTATACCTTGACATTTCAACTTTGGAGGTAATAAGTGTTTTTGAATGAGATATTAAAAACTTAAATATACTGTAATGGTCCCATGGTCACGGTTGACCTGTAAAGGGCCCGAAACGTCGGTTTGTTTGAAAAACAAATATACGCGATTTAAATCCGGAAAAATAGTTTCATTTCCTATGTGTAACAATCGCGAAAACGTAAGAACTCGATATATACTGTAATATTTAAAATTTTGAAATTGTTTTGTCATATCACGGTTCGCAGCAATACGGTCTTTTTTGTTTGACAATAAAGTGTTGAGCCTGAGTTAACAAAAACTGTCAGATCGCGCAAATGTCTCAGGAGCAGGGGTCTACCACCAACCAAAACACTGCAAGGTTCAATACAGTGTTTTGTAATTTCATAACAACAATAATCTATCGGTTGTTAACGCGGGAAAAGAATTTAGTCGTTTTTCAATAGAAATAACTTAGCGACCTATGTATTACGTCCGAAATAAAATCTGTCATTATTATAATTATAATTTAAAAACAACTATACACATTTCTGTATCCCTATGTCTTATTCAAAACAAGATACGGTGCAATTTGCAATGTTTGTTAACGACAAATTGAAACGTTTGTATGTTAATATTCTGTCATCGTGTTGAAACATGAATATTAGAAATGTCATGCTTTATTCCGTCGTTTGTTAAAGGAAATTGTGTTGAAAAAAGTCCTTTGCATTATATTATCTTTTCTTATTATAATCATTCGGACTGTGGTCATAAGATCACCCATTGCGACGCTGCAATAATGTCCAACCAAATGTCTCTTGATAGGACTCTTGACAGACACATAGGACATGTCACCTTATGTCTCAGGGCGACTGGAGCAGTGGTAGTGCCCCTCAGATCTTTGCAATTTAAAGCTCTGAGTGGCACTGTAACGTAATAAGAGTTTGTCTAAAGATACCTTAGTAACTCAATGACTCTCGGGTTCGTGTCCACTGCGTAATTTCTGTAGCTATTTTTATATAAAAGTATTCCAATTAACTTGTTTTAAGCCACAAAGTAGCATTTTTTGCTTTATAACTTAAATATATCCTTTTTTATGTATTTTACAGGTTCCATGTTTGAAAGTAAAGAAAACACAAAGCGACTTTTTTACTTTTAAATATGGAACCTATAATATAGTTATTTTTATTTTGATAATGTACAGATAAGCTTAGAATAATAACGCATAGAAACCTAGTCCGCACACGCTAAGTGAGGCAAATTGAAGCGCTCCCAAAGGGCCTACACGAGCGGGCGGGCCTTCAGTGCTCAAGGTCAACTTGCACCGCGAACAACTCCAGAAATTTAGCTAAAAATGACGAAATGTGCGGTAAATGAGTGTAAAAACGTCAGACAAACATAAAATAGATACTAACATCACATTCCACAAGGAAATAACGCGTTTCAACTTGTATTTTTATATAAATATACACTAAAACCGAAAATTAACCTAATACTAAAACTAGCCTACATGAATTTGATTTTTGCCTCACTTGTGACAGTTCGTTTGATATGAAACTATCATTCTATGCGTTATTATTCTAAGCAGATAAGGCAGAAAAGACAATTAAAAGAAAATAAAGACAAACAAACTAGGATATTGAAATTATATGAATAAAATTGGGTCCCCGCGACAAGGTGCCCAAGATGCTGGCAGCGTGCCCCCTTTGTATTGCTATGCTAATGCGTTGGGCAAGGTAGATGCCGACCCTTGAGTTTCCCAGACAGTCTATTAATTTTTTGGATAAAATTTTAACATAACACACATAGAACGAAACGAAAATGAGTTCCCTATTGAGATCGAATACCGTTTGATCAAACATTAATTGCTCGGAAATGTTTACTCGACTCGCCCTTATAAATCGTGTCGTGTAATCGCAAGCGAAGGTCGCTAGTGATTTCAAAAATAGAAGAGCGTGGCGAGCATTCCAAGTCACGAGACGCAAAACAACTTTGTTGCCGAGCGAAACACAACTTTTCACCGCACTATAGCGAGGAAAATGGTAGATGAAAGAAAAACAGTTGAATACAAAACATCAGTTTAAATAAACAAAGTTAGTTCTCGTTGTCAATTTAATGTTAACAATAATGAGAATAAAATATACCAACGGATTTATATTACATAAATCATGTACGACAAATCGCGTAATTGAACGAGTCATTATGTTTTTTTTTCATCGAAAGAAAAAGTTAGGTGCACCACAGTCCATCGTCAAGCTTTTCCGAGCTAGTGAGGCGAGAACTAAATACCTTGATAATTTCAAATTTTGATTTAATGTACAAAGGATAATATTACAATTGTTAAAGTCTTATCTGAGTACGATCCCACGGCTGTGCACAGACAGCTTAAGACACATAGGAGGCTAAAGTACGATCTATGAGACTACAAACTAACCTCCCGCGGGAACGTAGGAATTGTTTTATTTTCTATTTTATTTCTTCCACTTCCTTTACAGCTTCCTTGTGTGCTATCGATTTTGTACAAGCGGTGGTAGCTCAGTTGGAGAATCATCGCTTTTATAGAGATCTTGAGATATTGAGAAGTTGACCATTTTAATCCTTCAGCGACAATGTACTGTAATGTAATGGTTGAGTATTCTTTTTCTTGTACGATACCAAGTGACAATAGTAGTGTCACTCTGAATTTAAAAAATTGCAATGATCGGAATAGCACTGCCACTGCGCCTGTCACCTTGAGACATGAGTTGACAAGTCCCTGTCCCTGTAATTTTACCAGCAACCTTATCCTGTAAATGGTTAAGGTGACAGTTTTTTTTTAATTTATTTTTTATAAATAACGCACACACTCAACATAACCCCGCACTAGGGAAACCCTGTGTCGCGGGTGCCATAGACAACCACAAATTGGGTGTAATTTGTGGTTGTCTATGTGTGTGTGTGGAAAAACTCACGAGAGAAATAAATGTAAGCCATACAAACATTTCTCCCGGCCCGGGAATCGAACCTGGGACCTCTGCGTGGCAGTTCGGCATGGTAACCGTTCGGCCACGGAGGCAGTAAGGTGTGAGGGTCTTGCAGGCAAGCAAGTTGGAGATGTCTAGGAAACTGATTGTATGAACACCCACCAGGTTCCTTCACGTTTGGATTCCACTTTCCATTCAACATCTGCTTGTAAGTTATAAAAAAAAGAAAAGATCTTTATGTTATTGCTATGAATCACTTGCATTTGAAAATCAATCATGTTCCTATCGCCATTTAGTTCACATTGCTATTGTCGTGTTTTCCGAATAACAAATTCGAGTAAATGAAACTATTTTTCCTGATTTAAATCGCGTATATTTGTTTTGACAATATATATACTATACAATAAACAAATAATATAATAACCGACGTTTCGGGCCCTTTACGGGTCCCATGGTCACGGTTGACTGAGATGGTACAGTCATCAACCAGTTATGTCTAATATTAATGCAAACCACCGTATTTTTTCCACTATAGTTAATACTTTTTGTCATCGTCTTGATTAAACTATAAGTACTCGCTCGTAAGGCAGGTTCCCTTGAGAAGAACGACTAAGAAACTCTAGGGGTTGCTCTTTGCATATAGTTTTGTTTTTCACGTGTAACAATTTTTATTTTAAACTGTGTGTAAAATATTTAGAAACAATTTGAAAGCGCTAGTTTCCCCAATTCCCCTTAAATGGATTTATAACGTTGCGAAGACAACTGTCAGCCAATGTTGTTGTTCGTCGTTACGTCAACGTGTTATTTTCCATAAAGTTAAGGGTGCTGGTGAAATTACAGGCACATGGGTCTTGTCGACTTATGTCTCAGAGTGACGGGCGCAGTGGCAGTGCGCCTCAGAACTATGTGGTTTAAAGCTCTGAGTGGCACTGCAACTGTTATGGACAGGCGTGTAGCTTACCATCAGGCGCACGACTTGTTCGTCCCGTCACTTGATATTATAAAAAAAAGTTGTCTTCTAATTTACACGTAAAATAAAATTAAGATTGCTTTTTGTTTAATAAAAAAGTTTGAATCAAAAATGTTAGGTTATTAAGTCCTTGTTGTTTCTCTTACGTATTTGCTTTCGGTGCGCCATATTTGTTTACGTTTTTGCAAGTAAATAAAGCTTCAGAGATCTGTGTCCGGCAGTGCAACGTATATACATACATAGCAAGAGTGGTCTATGAGAATTCAAGCTAGTCTCCGCGGATATGAGAGCTTTATTTTATTTTCTACTTTATTTGCTTTCCCTCTTTTACGGCTTTCGTCTGTTGTATCGATTTTGTTAGTCTTTATTTTGTTTTAGACTTGTTCACTTTTAAGAAATCCCGGGTTCGATAGCCGGTAGAACCAATTTCTTACAGATTGTTTTGATTATTCTATGTAACACCTTTTAAAGTTATTTGTTTTTCTGCTATTGGAGATTTTTATGTTGTATTCATTAATATGTTTCATAGTTACGTCATTTCCTGAAAATAAAATTACTGAAACTTTTTTTTATACGATGTGTAAATCTGTAGTTGTACCAATTAAGTATTCCTCGCAGCAACTGGCCACTAAAATGAAATAAAAAAAAGTGAAACGTTCGAAAATTCCATTTTCTAAAATTTAAATTATTCGAACGCCCGACCGGGCAGTGGCTGCGGTGAAATTAAACTACCCGCATATGTGCCGATTCTTATTATGCAAATCCACGTACTAGATGTTTGTTTTTTGCTTATAGTTTTAAATTGGTTCTTATTTACACAGCGTTAAGGTATTCCACGTTTTAGCAAGTACTTGCGTGACGGCCTTGACGTTTTTTCTTACATTTCTTCAAAGGTACGAGGCGTACGATAAAAAGATAATCTATTTCTTATTGGATTCACTTATTTTAAAAAAGTGGTATGCTGTATATGATACTGTATAGGAAATGTTTAAAACATACTACATAAATGATCTATCCATTCCATCTCTTTGTTGAAAAAATACAATGGATCTAATCTTCATTGATACTTTTGATCTTGGTTACAGCAAAGATGATAATATTAATAGCGGATTACTAAATAAACCACTTTTATGTAATGACGTCATACATACATTCGTATAAAATTAAAAAAATACAGCAAACTTACAAGGCTTAATAAAAGCAAAATGAAAAACTAACGGAAAACCAGTACGTTTCGTAGAAAACCAAACAGCATCCGTAACCGAATTAATTATACCCATTCTGTATTCCACGAACATCGAAATACGTACATACAAACATTCTATATATAGAGAAGACATGTTTAAATCGCGCACATAAATTCATGTATAAAAATGTCAATATAAACCAACACATAGACAAGCGAAAAATACAAAACAGAACACCACTACACTGAAACGAGACGCCCACATTGAAAACTACCTTTGTAAATACGAAGCTACATAGAGTAATCTTTCACAGTCGGAGGCTGCACACTTTGGTAAAATGTAGGAGCAGCGTCACGAACACAAGTGTGTTTTTTCTGTGTGCGTTTTTGCGCTCTTATGGGGGTGGGAGGTGGGGGGGTGTAGCATACATTTTCAGGAAGGCTCTGGCGTCACAGGGCGTCTTTCAGCGTTCCGAAGCCGCACACATCGGCGGCTATCGGCGAGACGAAGAAGCAAAGAGTGGGTATAGAGTAACTTTTTAAGCAGAGATTTTATTGAATTTGATGTCATATATTTTGAGCACTTATAAGTAATCGTTTTAATACATTTGAGTTACAAAAAAAAATGAATTTATATGCTTTCATTTTCATATGCTGGATGTTCTGTTAATTTTATATGCAAGTAAATAAATGTCTTTCTGAATTTTAAACGCTTGTTTATTTTAAGTTTTGATTTAACGGTAAATAGATTGAGTTTTTTCTAAATTTGAAACGTAACAAGGGTATTAACAATTACAAAAGTTCTTTAGCGCCCAAGTTTGTTGTGTCGCTAGAAAACAAGCCCAAACACTCACAAAGGAAAAGTAATATCATGCTATCGACAAATAAGGCTCTGTTTTCGAAATTTCCTCGCCTACTCTGGACAATCGGGCGCCAGATCAGTACCTCCCCGCGGGCGGCGCTCGCTC
The DNA here is from genome assembly GCF_003589595.1 of Hyposmocoma kahamanoa. Taxonomy (NCBI): domain Eukaryota; kingdom Metazoa; phylum Arthropoda; class Insecta; order Lepidoptera; family Cosmopterigidae; genus Hyposmocoma; species Hyposmocoma kahamanoa. Next base: position 1,388,479 of record NW_020653715.1, read on the forward strand.
GTGTGTGTTCGGAAAAATGCCTTATGATCCGGCGACGCCAGCTGCTGGCCTCGCTTTAAGTTTTTGCTCGCTACATTGTTTTTGTACTACTCCTGTTATGAATATTATTGGTATCATCTTTACGTGTGTACTAACTACCTTTGAGCCGTGTAGCTGCTACGTATAAAAGTCGAAAGCTGGTTTTAGCGTTACAACATTTTAGCAGCTTACTATTTTAACTGTTTGCTTACGGAATAGGGCAAATATATTCTAGGAGTTGAATTTGCGACTAAATCCAAGCGATGACGAACAGCCGCGTCTTTGTGAGTTTAAGATTGTGAATTTATTGCGGTCGCAATCCGCCTGCCAAGAACGGCGATTATGGCAAATTTTTACTATTTATCTGGAAACTGTCTAAGGCTTATTATTTGATATGTTTTCAATTGTTGATTTTCAATAAATATATATATCTAACTGTGATTAGTAATGAAAAAGTAACAAAGACAAAGCGAAATTTTCTAATCTCCGACATAGATTGTTACAAATTCTAATAACCAAGCCATCGCCTATGACAGGATGTTTATTTACGAAGACTTAAACGGATAAAGTAATTACCCTGAAACATTACTCAAAGGTGACCTACTTTTTGATACCTTATTGCATATTATAGAAACATTGATGTTCACATGATTAAAATATAATACTTACTTTTTTCAATTTCATATTTCTCGGCATTGTATATCTACATTTTATCTAATGTGATAAAATCGAAACAGCACCTTGAATTATAGCAGGTTTTGATGTTTTATATTTTAACTGCAGTTTTTTTACCTAGACCAGTATAATAGAAATAATAAAAAACTGATCCACAATGTTAACGTTAAGGTGCTAAATATTTACACACAAGAGTAAACAATTTTTAACTCACTATGATCAAAAGTTCGTTCGTTCAAACAACACTTACTTAAAAAAGCGATTTCAAATCCTTTTCATTAAAAAATTCATCACCGAAACCAAAGTCTAACGTAAAATATATATTTAAAAAAATCGCTTCACACGTTCCGGGCGAACCCACCCCCTACTCCCACTTACTAAAGTAGTAGGAGTGGGGTGGTGGTGGGTGACAACCTCCGTCCAGGTGCAGTGTATTGGTGCAATCTATTCTGCGCTGCATTTATTAGTTTAGGTGAATTGGCATCGTTCAAATTTAACCACCCAGTTGGGAGTTGCTTCTGTTTTAAGTGTTGCTCTGTATTTTAATTGTGATATTCAAAATTCATTTCGAATCTAGTGTTCTTTGTCTGAATTTTAAAATTTACAGTTCCATTTTCAAATATACCGTAAAGCGGAAACTGTTCTTTTCGGCCTTTACTATGTTTATTGATTCCATTTTTAAGTGTAGAAAAGGCGATGGCCTTGGAAATAGCTTTTAAACTCATGCTACTATTATTGCATTCTTTGCATAATGAAATAACTAGCTGCGGACTTCGACAGTATCCAGTAAGAGCGTGTTTTGACGTTAAAAACAAACAAAACAAAATAGTAATGATGTCACTGTTTTTCGTAAGTGCATGGTAAAAAAACACTCCATATCCAAACGACGTGCCAACGTTATTCGTTCCGTATCTCCATACTTCACAAATGGAAACCCCATCTCTATTACGAATTCCTCTCTCGAAAACTATAACGGTTTTACCCACTCTTTGTTCAACCGCATCTGTTCCCAACGTTCAAATTTCGAACTAAAATTCAAAAATTCGAAATTTTGTAACGGAAAATTTAAGTTCCGCGTTGTATTATGAATTCTCGTGTTCTGTATTCAAATTTTAAAATAACGAGGAATGTCACTCGTATATGTCTTCGACATGTGAATTTTGTCTTCACGTGAACTGAACATTTCAAAAACTAACGTAATATATATTATTTGTACATGTACTACAGAAGGGTAGGCAGAGTGTATGGATTTCCATTTGCTATGATATAGGCAATTTTTTTATTATTTAATATCAAAACTATTTGCCATCCACTGCAGAGCATGGGTTTGCTACTTTTTTGATGTGCTGATAAAAATGTCAATGCTAACCTATTAAAGGCATTTTCTCAGTGATATCTTTTTAAACCTGTTGGTCCTTTGTTCCCTAGAGCAAGCATTGGAATATCTAGTAATTCTTTATTCAAATACCAAATAAAGTTCTATTCACTTTTTGAAATATAAAATTGAAATTCAAAAATTCAAAATTCGAACGGAACATTTAAGTTCAGCATGTCCGTTATAAATTCCGTGCGCGCGTTCTATATTCAAATTGGCCGTCGCTATTGGCTGCCGCCTGGCGGTATTTTACATCGGATGAAATTTCAAGGAAAACCTGGAGCTCGGATATGGTCTAGGAGAAAACTTTACATCGTTTACTCGGAATCTGTCTCTTTAGTAGGCTAGCGTCTATTGTCTATCACGTTAGTAAAATGTAGTCATGGTGATGACCACAATCATCATCATGAATTCGAATAGTTAGCTAAGTAGCATCAGTGTGGATGCTAGATTTGAAACGAACTTTTCTAAATTGGTGAGAATTTCATAGCCAGATGTTAACTAAATGCCAAATTTCTGTACCTACCAGTAAAGAAGAGCAGGATATTTTCAGTCTAGCTCCTCCTTTACCGTTCCTTCGGTAAAAGTCCGGAACACTCCAAGCTTACATCCTTGTTACACCATCTTTTGCTCGAAGCGTTTTGCTTCCTCCTTCCAAATGCGTATGGTAAAGGTACGGAAGACGCTAGCGGCATCTGTACTTCCCGCAAAGTACAATTTAGGGTTATACAAGGTCAACAAGCGTGTTTTAGATAAACGCAAACCATCGTGGGTCACAACATCGCCCAACTTCTAGTGAGATAGTGGCCAAACCTGTGTCTATTGTTTATACAAAAAAGGTCCTTAAGATTGAGCGTTAGGGTTGATTAATAAAACCATCCAAGTAAATAATTCTCGTCTTCAATAATAATAATAAATGTGCCAAATAACCACATCAATTATCTAGTCTTTTTTATATAACACCAAGTGACGGGACGAACAAGTCGTGCGCCTGGTGGCGACACAACTGTCCATAACAGTTGCAGTGCCACTCAGAGCTTTAAATCACCAAGTTCTGAGGGGCACTGCCACTGCGCCCATCACTCTGGGACATAAGTTGACAAGTCATACGTGGCTGTGAATTCACCAGCACCCTTACTAATATTACCGCTTAGAGGCAGAAATAGGGAAGGTGGCAGTACTACCTTGAACGAACTCTTTCATAAGGAGCTCTATTGCTACTAAAACCTACAGGGAATCGAACCCGTGTCCTTCTCATCTGGCGTCCATATTATAAACAGTTGGGCCATTGAGGTACAGAGTACGTCGCTACCTCTTAGGTGTCATATTAGGTACAAATTTCACCCAATCATTTAATTAGTATAACGCGGGTATCCTGTTCCTTCTTTCTTCCTGCAAGATGAAGAATGATCTTCAGCCTGGAGTATTTCCTTCACAATATGACATGGGATTCTCCAAAAAGTGTGTCAACAGGGCTCTCAAAGGCTGGCAACGCATAGTCAGCTCCGCCGATGTCCATGAGACGATGATGATCGCCTCATATCTTTTGGCTCGTCTGCGCATTTCCCTTTTACTTTCCATTAAAACAATTACGACTTTTTTATTTAAAATTAACCGACCTGCACGTGGGGTTATCGGAAAGTGCGCGAAACCGGAGTCATCCCCTAATTTGCTATCCTTATAATTGAAATGCAACCAATACAGAGGTACCATCTTTCCAACAAAAAAAGAATCATCAATATCTGTTTACAAGTAGTCAAGTAATGAATAAATAATCAGGTAATAAGTTTGCAATCGCGTAGCATGCACACAAAACAAATTGAAGTCTGTTAAAAAATAAGGTTACAGTTGTAAGATATATACGGTTATAACCTGTGTTGCGATGAAAAACTGTTTAAGATTAACTACTTGGAGATCGCTAACTATCCCCTTGGTGTGTTCTGGGCACTTGAGACTAGATTATTATTAGTGTATTGCGTACAGGTTTTACCGATAGGTTAAACAGGTCCTTAGAGACCACGACGTGGCAAACAAAATGTAGGACGCTCTTCGACCAGATCGAGTGGCGATGTGCGAATGGTTGTTGACAGACAATGTATGGAGGCCTATGCTCAGATGATACATAATTTTAACTGAGCGTAATTCGCCAACGTTAAAGCCTATAAATCTTCTTTATTTATTTATTCTCTCGCCCTTAGATCTACTTACATTTATCAATCTGTTCATACAGGCCTTTATAGCACTCCAGTCCTTTTAAGAATCGATACTACCTAAGCTTGAATCAACATTTTTCCCGTACTTAATACATTTTATTTTGCTTGGGTCGAGCGACAGGGACAGTGGTTTTATTTCAGAATTTATTTTTTTTACAAAAGAAATTAAAACTATTTGAAAAATGTATATCGTACACGTGTCCTATTCAGTTCAGTTGATATAAAAAAAAAAACATTGGTATATGTAAAGTACCTCTAATGAATACAGCGGTTTTCTTGTAAAATTTCGAGGTAACTTTGTTTTTTTATCATGAAAATTTGTAGCAATCGTGTTTTCACACCGTATAGTAATCAGTGTTAACCATTGACTTACAATTATATGGACGTCGGGTCCGCGCTAAAAAGTGTCCGAACTTATAGGGCGTTAAAATCGTATACCGAGCATCATTCACGCTGTAGTCTTCGTTTGTTCGACTGACAGCGAAGCAAGCAAAATTAGACAGTACTGCGATGACATTACAATTTAAATCTAACGTTTTAGCTTTTTCATATTCCTTTACATGTCACTACGTTTAAATAGGTTGACTTGGGACATTTTTTTCGTGGTTTTTGTATTAGACCCGTCGTCCATTTATTTGTAAGTCAATGGTGTATATACTCAATTTTACTACCCGTATATTTTTTCAAAAGTGATCGATTTAACATTTACACTGTTATGCAGAATCAACCAAAGCCGTTTGTTCCTGACCTGCCACACCGTGGCAATGGTAAAACTCAACGGTATCCGTATTTACGTTTATTGGTTGTTCCTCGCTTAACTCTGTTCAGGGCAGTTTCCGATTCAGCGAGTAAGTGCTGGAATGACCTGCTACCTCCGTTAAAAAATACTAAAACGCTATATTCTTTCAAAAAAATGTGTAAACAATGGCTCCTGTCTGCGCAGGAATCGAGTAGCCATTGGTCGGTGGTTAAATCCGTGTTTTGTTTTTAAGTACAATTTTTTTTATACATTTTACATATAGTGCAACACAGACAGCCTTTATTAATTGTTTGGTATTTAGTATACACTCCGCTTGTCGGTCTGATGCAGCAAGCGCATAGCTTTAAGGTGAACCATGAAAAACAGCAATGCTGGGTCTTCGTCCTTTTTGTCCAAACTACTGTTCTTTTGTTATAATTGTCGGTTATGTTTGTTTATGTGTTTTTTGGATAAATAAATGTGATTTTATTTATTATTATTTGAAGGTATATACACTATATCATCCGCTTCATATCTCTAAACCACCTCCACATACCTCCCTTTTTTTACTCTTGTCACTACGTCCTCTTTTAAGCAACATCGTGCTCGCTATTTCAGCTAACAAAAACAAACAATACAGTTTATTCAACACCTAAATACATAAGAAATTAACCCTTTCTCCCAAAGAAATACCTACCTCCCAGTCAGGTACAGAAAGCCCCACGTAATGTCTATGCATAAAGTATTTTAAACTTGTTAAAATGCAACGTATTCCTGCGCGTTATCAAAAGGGGTTATTTAGAATCCTTGCGCCTCTCCTTGCAAAGGTATTACCGACTTTTGGTCCACTGTTCATTTGAGAGAGATACCTTGTTCATGAGTTAAAATTGCTTTATGATTCCCTGGTTATGACAGCCGCCACCCCACTAACATCTCTGAGTTGTCGTAGAAAATGACTCTGGCTTTTCTTTTAGAGTGAGTCAGAGCTTTAAAGCGCAAAGATCTTAGTGAGGGACACACTTACCCTTCAAAACCGGAACACAGTAATGCTTACATTACTGCTTGGCGACAGAAATAGGTAAGATGGCAGTACTTCCCTAGACGAACTCTTTCACAAGGAGCTCTGTTGCTACTATTAACTTGAGTTAAAGATTAAATATTATGGATCTCAAGCAGGCGGTCGTGGGTTTGAATATAGAATTGCACCTCAGAATTTATGTTATGTTTATTGAGAAATTTAATTTGAAATTACCATGAGCTTTTTCAGTGTAGGAAAACATCCGCGCATCTGCAAAGCAATTTAATGATGTGTGTGAAGTTTGTAATTCGCCTGGGCCTATGTGGGGACAGCTAAAGTCTTCTTATTATGTGAGGAGTTCATGTCCGGCAGTGGGACTATATAGGCTAACTATTATTATTACATTTTAAGGTCATATCCAAACGGTGATTGGTGGTAGAACGTAATTTTTTTTATACTTACTGTGCGTTTTTTATACTTCATGCGCCTGTCGGTAAGCGACACGCCTGTCCATAACAGTTGCAGTGCCACTCAGAACTTCAAATCGCAAAGATCTGAGGGGCACTGCCACTGCGCCCGTCACCCTGAGACATAGATTGATAAGTCTCATGTGTCTGTAACTTGTAATACTAGAGTCTGAGGGCGGTGGTAGTCTATAGAAAGAATGATTGCTCTTAAGCGTTCGAATCCCAGTATCGAAATGTAATCCAATGTATCTATTCGGAACACGAAACCCAGAAACCAACCCAGAAGCCGAAACCCGGAATCAAACCATTCTCTAGCGTCTATTACTGTATCCATCGAGCTCATCCTGTAACGTGGCAACTAGGATGACAATGCACTGAATCTGAGGCTGAAAGGTTACCATGCTGGTCTGCCATGCAGAGGTCCCGGGTCCGACTCCTGGGCCGGGAGAAATATTTGTATGGCCCACATTTATATGTCTCGCGAGTTTGGTTGCAAGTTATGGTTGTCTATGTGTGTGCAATAGGCTATGAGTATGACTATGCAATATATTCCCGTAAATTCTTTAATAATACGTTTATACGTATTATATAAAGAAGTTGAAAGAAGCAAGTTGAAAGTTACGAAGCATTTTCCATTTTATAAATTTTTCAATAACGCAGCCTCTAACTGCAAGTTATTCTCACCTACTTTTTGAATAAAATCAAAGCAGCCCCGCCGCAGGCGCCTTCTTTATGGTCTTCATAAAATACCTATATTTATGTATTTTCTAGGCAGCGTTTAAAGCTGCCCGCTACTATAAAAAGTAAAAAAGAACCGTAGCAGAATGCCAGTTCTATGATACCGTCCCTTTATCCACTACATGCCGTATATTTATCATAACTAATTAACCGTCAATATTTCTGTTTTCCTACCATGATATTCAATTACTTTTATTATAAAAATCCCCATTCTCTGGTGCGGGACTATGAGTGGGTAAAAAAAATCATAACTCTGAGCTAGCGGAAAGAATAAAAAGTAATAATTGCCAGGACCTCGACTCCGACTGCCAATTTAGTGCAGAGGCCGCAAGTAAAAAAGCGAGATAACTAATTAATAATTAGGCAATTGCCTATTATACTATGGAACTTCAATAATCTATATTATTTATTAATGTGTTCAGACAATAAAGGATTATTATTGTTACTTACCTACGGTGCCTCATTTCGATATGATCACCAGATATGGACAACACCTCAGATTTGAGTACACCAAATTCTTCCCACAAACGTGACTGTGGAATCTCAACTTGTGGCTGCGAAGAAGTGGCCTTCCATTGAGACACCAGCTCGTACATCTTCTTAAATAGTCTGGCTTCAAGGGAAAGTTGTGTCTCTAAGACTGTAGTTAAGTTGGCCATAGTTATGAGATGTGAAGCACAGAGTGAATTGTGCCTTTGTAGTGGTAGTGGTACCGGACGGGATAGTATGTTAAAACACTATTGTTGGCACATTTACAGTGTAGACCTGTGCTGGATTCAAACCATGGCCTTAGAATAATAACGCATAGAAACCTAGTCCGCACACGCTAAGTGAGGCAAATTGAAGCGCTCCCAATGGGCCTACGCGAGCGGGCGGGCCTTCAGCGCTCAAGGTCAACTTGCACCGCGAACAGCTCCAGAATTTTAGCTAAAAATGACGAAATGTGCGGCAAATGAGTGTAAAAATACGTCAGACAAACATAAAATAGATACTAACATCACATTCCACAAGGAAGTAACGCGTTTCAACTTGCATTTTTATATAAATATTCTCTAAAACCGAAAATTAACCTACTACTAAAACTAGTCTACATGAATTTGATTTTTGCCTCACTTGTGACAGTTCGTTTGATATGAATCTATCATTCTATGCGTTATTATTCTAAGACCAGGGCCTTCAACATACCGTGTCTAAAGCTCTCCCACCTGAGCTACGGAACGAATCAGTAGATCTTGTGATTTTCTTACCCACTCAGCCCAGCACTAGGGAATAGGGGGTTTAATATCATTTTAGGGGCACTGCCACTGTGCCCACCATCCTGACACATAACAAGTCCCATGTGCTTTTAATTTCACCATTCCAAACCGGAATGCAGTGATGTTCACACTGCTTGGCAGCAGAAATAGGCAAGGTTGGCAGTACGTTCCTGGACGAACTCTTTCACAAGGAGCTCTATTGCTACTAAAATGTTTCCATGGACACCCTTTGACAACTACAAATTACACCCAAACTCATGAGAGAAATAAATTGAATGATGACCCTTGCGTGGCTGTCCAGCATGGTAACCGACTTTTTTCCCATGGCGCCATCTGTGAGAAATGTATGAAAATGTACTGACTGTACTGTGGTAACTTTTATTTACTCAGCTCTCAGAATAGAGAACCCCTCCAGGACCTGGTTTTGTCTTTCTTCAAGATGTACACGATATTTTATCCCAAGATTTTTAATAACGGATTTGTTAAGAAATGATAAAAAATTGTGTAAACATTCAGTAAAATGTAAGGTTTAAGAAGTACGTCTTAAAGTAAATATTTTTTTAGACAGTCCACGTCAGCATATCAAGCTACACATTGACGTATCTTGTTTCGTTGCACTGGAGGTGATTCTCGAACAAAAATGTGTAGTCTGATGTGCCGTTGTCCGTACAAGTACATGTTATTATAAAATAAATTAATTAGATATAATTCTGAGTGCACATTTCGAAAACAAATTGCGCAGCAGTTTGGTGACTTTTAGGGTCGTATTCCAGAACTCTACTCAATACTGGAGTCAGGACTTGAGTATTGCAGTGAGCACTGAAAATCATACTCAAGTCGTTGCAATTAGGGTCGTATTTCCCCTGCATGAAATCATACTCAAGTCTGCTCAAATCCTGACTTGAGCATTGAGTAGAGTTCTGGAATACGACCCATAGTGTGTATGTTTATTTTGTACTTATTTGAATTATAACAATAAAAAAGTACCACCAGTTTTAGGTAGGTCGCTGCAGAGACAGGGTGTGTATATGGGAGTTCAGGGGTTAAGATTTATTAGTATCAGTAGAGCTCCTTGTGGAGATCGTCCAGGGTAGTATTGCCACCTCACCTATTTCTGCCGCCAACCAGTAATGTCAGCATTAACGTGTTCCTGAAATTACCCTAAGTGCCCTTCAGAGCATTATGTTTTAAAGCTCTGAGTGGCACTGCAACTGCTATACACAGGCGTGTAGCTTGCCATCAGGCGCACGACTTGTTCGTACCGACATTTGACGTTATACAAAAAAACTTGAAAAAAAAAATGTAACTTTTGAGGTCGGTTTTTTAGTATTCTCTATTTAGTAAACAGTTTTCTTCATGCAAACATATTCCATATATTCACATTATGCTTCGCTAAATACTTACCAGGATTCGTTGCGTAGTTAATATAAAATTTAATTGAATATTGCAGCGGACCGAGACGGCCCGAATTGTACGAAATGAGCACTAGCTGAATCTGCTTGCGATTTTTCACTGCATCTCTATTTAATGTAAAATATTACGTACAGTGTTGGGATGTGAGTATCGATAGTTTATCGACGTGAGACAAACTTTAAGCGGTGTTTATTTAAGTTAAAACTCATGTTTTATGGATTTTAAACGTCTCGTATTTGACCCAGGTCTTAGGGCCGAAACACAAAATGGCGAATCGGCGCGATGCGATTTCGTCACTTCTTCTCTTCTCGACTTCTCGGGTAACTATACCTTCGTTAACCGTACTGAATGTATTTTTTAAACTAGGTATCGACATGGATCGTAAAAAGAATGTTGCACTGCTGTTATTGATAAGAATGTATAGGAAAAAATACAAAGAAGATTAACATTCGCAAATTCTTGCGATGCGTCGTGCGAGCTCGCAGATATCTGCAATGCGACGTCGCGTCGCAGTTTTGTGTTTCGACCCTTAGAAGTAAATGTGAATACTCGTCCCGTAATATTTGCGAGATTTTTTGGTACTAAATTTTTATATTAAAACCATGATTAATAATGATTTCTGTTTATTTTTACCACATTTTAGAGATATATCATAAAAGTTGTTCCTATTAATAGATAGAACCGCGTCTAGAAAATCGTCAGAGGCCAACCTGTATAAGACAAAGTACGACGAATCTCACTCTAGTTCTTTTTGCAAAGAACTCATGTCGAAACTTCGTGTTATTTTTTACGTAACTGCTGGTTTTACTTTTGCCATAGCGCTTTTAATTTTTACTAAAACTGCATAAAATGTTGTCTATTTTACAACGCATCGATTCCCATCAATCTTTTTTCTTTGTAACGTCATTTCAATTAATAATTCGTCGGGGATTGGTAAAAGGCGCGTATCTGCACAAGCCCAAGTTTTACAGGAGTGGGATTTAACATTATTGTTTTGTTATTTCAATGGTTACAACTTTCAGTTTTGCACCGTAAGCATTAATTTATATTGTCTACGGATTGATAACAATAGATTCTCGTAAATCACACTAATTTGGTTGCCACGACATTTACGCGGAGTTACGCGGAATGGAGACGAATAATCGAATGCTAGTTACGCGTAATTGCACTATACCCGACGTTATTGTACTTTTATTGTGTTACTCTCAGTGTTTGAATTACGATAATATTCTACAATATGTCGTCATAGAAGATAATAATGAATAATTTATGTACTTGATGAGTACTTGCGTTGAAGAGCATATTTTATCAACTGATAATGGATTATTAACGCTGTAGAAGAGAACAAAGTATGTCGATAGTATTTGTCAAGACAAAAAAAACCAACCTCAAAAGTCATTCATCCTCTAGTTTGCTACCCTTAGAGGTGGAATGTTTTCTTCAAATTTAAATGGGGCCACATCTTAGGTGCCCTCTTTACAACAAAAAATAATCATCAAAATCGGTTCACAAATGGTGTTATCGCGTAACATACACACAAAAAAAAACAAACAGTCGAATTGAGAACCTCCTCCTTTTTCCAAGTCGGTTAAAAATTAAGTTTCTCAGTCGCTAATTAGACAACTAAAAATATTTCTCTTAATTTACAAAAATTGTAAGAATATTGTGTATTGAAGAAAAACAGTACATCCCAAATAGTTTCGACATGCCATTTAAGTGAAGACGATGATTTTACAGCGATTAAAAAACTGTAACGCTCGTGGCTATCCACTAGACATTTACTACATATATATCGTTCTTTATATATATCGTTATAAGAAACTGTCATGTCACAATAACATCGATAAAATGTTGATATAGACAATTGTCACATCCCTAGGGCGGTGTTTCAGCAGGATCGAGTGCAGTCGACGGGCTGCATCGACCATATTCCGACTGCAGCCAACGTCATATATGGAATCTGCACCTCGGGTCGTCACACATTGAGAGAATTCTATTAATTACAATAAAGGACACTTTTTATTATTTTTATGCGTGATGTGGATTATTTATCAGTCTTTAAGGCTACACTGATTGAGATACATAATGGAGCTACTAAAATAATATCAAGTATGTTTTGATAATTTTCATTATCAGACAATAACACTAATTACTTGGTCTCGAATTCCCTGTAGCATGAGTACCAGAGTAGAAATTTCGTTTCTAAATTTGTCCTTCCAGGAATATGAACCCTGTAGCTCCTCATCTAACAATCACTGGGCTACCTAACCGGTCTCTTAAGAAACTTAGTACTAAAATTTGAAAATAGTTCGATTTTGCGAGACTGGAAGATGCCAGAGCAAATTCAAATTCAAATAATTTTTAAACAAAATTACGCTTGAAGTCGTCATATTAATTAAACTCTACTGCTCATTTGTAAGTCAGGGTCCCCTTATATGTTAGCTGGGTTAGCTGGCTATCTAACTTCTATAATATATAAACGTATGAACAAAACTCTTCGAAAAAACATGAAATTGACAAGCAGTTGTTTAGTGGCCTAAGAAGAACGTCGTTTCTAAATTGAGAGATCTGGCTTTAATTTTAAGGTAACACATATTTGTGTGAAGGAAAATATTGAGCCAACGTGGCGGAAAATTAACTAAATCCGCTCTCTAGAGGAGGGTCTCCGTTAGAGTGTTATAAGTCTTATTAAAAAAAGGGAAAGTTTTCAAAATGACGTGTTTCTCATTGTGCCTCTGGCGCGGGCAAAGGACGCAACCGAACGGCGGGCACGAATATTTGCCGTCACCCGATCTCAGATGTACGCAAATGCACATTTTGTCACCAAACGTTATCGGGAGTACACTTTTCTCATATATAAAAGACCATATTGTCTGTTACAAGTGACCGTAACGTGCTATTTTGACAAAAATAAATATTTAAACTTTTAAACCTGATATAAAGATCAAGGTGGGCACATAAAGCGGGTGCATAACTACAGCCCTAGCCCTCTCATTGTGAAGGAGACTCGCGCCAAATAGTAGGTCATGTATAGGTTATTTTTTTTTATTCAATGAAGAATATAAAGTTATGTATACATAGGAACATAGAACAGCATTATGTGCAATTGTTTTTTTTCTGGTGCCAGGTGCAGCACGCCTGTCCACAGTTGCAATGCCGTTCAAAGCATTAAACCACAAAGATCCGAGAGGCAGATGCCAGGCACCCGTCACCCTGAGAAATTCCACTAATTGATGAATCGATATTCTAAACAACACGAAGGTAGCGACGGCAGGCGAACATAAAAACACAAACACAAGTCTGCCCGAACCCGAGCAGCAAATTTAAAATTGGCTCAACAAAATTCTTTCATTAAAAAGACCGGGTACCATAAATATTGAATACGTTGAGGGTACTTCATTTCGGACAGTATTTAGTAGGAGTATTTTCGTCCATGGAAATACTGCCACCTTGCTTTCTACCATCAATATAGGATCTAACCCTAGCAGTAAGCGAGGCTTAGATCCTATATTAGATTCCGGATTTATAGGGTAAGGGATCTGGTGAAATTCTTCCTGCGGGCCATGCGCCAAAACGTCCCAGTAGGATACGAAAGCGAATCCTGGGGCGCCTTTCTATGGCGGTGGAGTTAACCGCTGGGTTCTAGTGTGCGATACACTCAGTGATAGGCACTTATTGCAAAACCATGATCCTGTTCCGGGCACCAGAACGAAAAACATGGACGTGGTGTTGCAGAACGATGCTCTGATACTGTGGATCGCTAGAAGGACAAGCCAATCCATACTTAAGCAGTTCATATTGCAGATAGCATTTCACAGTATGCTACCAGAGTATCCTGTAGTATTTTGGTCATACTGCTCGCCGACAACCAAACAACCTTTACAAACTTGGTTGTGGTGGGTTAGGTGGAGATAAAGAGACTCCTCAGTCGATCGCCTAGCTGATGGAGTGACCAAGTGACCGCCCTCACTGGCTTCCCTATAACAACTGCCCTGAGAGGGGCCGGAACCAGTTTTTGTAGCAGTACAGCTTCTTGTCAAAGAAATTCGTCCATGGAAATACTGTCAGCGTACCTATTTCTGCCGTCAAGAAGGGTAATGGTGCTGGTGAAATTACAGGCACATGGGACTTGTCAACTTATGTCTCAGGGTGACGGCCGCAGTGGCTGTGCGCCTCAGGTCTTTGCAATTTAAAGCTCTGAGTGGCACGGTAACTATTATGGACAGGTGTGTAGCTTACCATCAGTTGCGCGACTTGTTCGTCCCGTCACTTGATATTATAAAAACAAAAAGATGGAAGAAAATCGGAAACCTTCGAAAAACTTCAGCAATGAAGAAAACGACTATAAAGATTACCAAAGTCATTAACTTACAATTATATGGACGTCGGGTCCGCGCTAAAAAGTGTCCGAACTTATAGGGCGTTAAAATCGTATACAGAGCATCATTCACGCTTTAGTCTTCGTTTGTTCGACTGACAGCGAAGCAAGCAAAATTAGACAGTACTGCGATGACATTACAATTTAAATTCAACGTTTTAGCTTTTTCATATTCCTTTACATGTCACTACGTTTAAATAGGTTGACTTGAGACATTTTTTTCGTTGTTTTTGTATTAGACCCGTCGTCCATTTATTTGTGACTGATGAATGACCAAAGTAACTAATCGCTAACATTAGGTAAAAGAATTTCATGAACAAGTCAAAATCCTCTACCATATTTCCACTAGCAAATATCAAGAAATGGATACTCATTTCCTACGTTTTCCACCGAAGCCGTTGGCTGTTGGAAAAATATTTTTCTATTTGAAAACAAGTACACGGAACCACATATATTCACGTTATCTGGAGTTCGTTAAATAATAGTTAGTTTTTTTTTATTATCAGAGCAATCCGTTGATGAGAATGTTCGCTTGAATCGGACCATTTTTTTTAAAGTCTAGATGAAATGGAACGTAGCGCATTTGTTTAATTACTATTGGAGTTTCCCGCCGAGTCGTAATTTTATTTTTGCGATATTTTTTTGCTGGAGTTTAATTCTATTAGTACGAAAGGCAATTAGGCTTTACTGATGTGACATTAATTCTAGTTCTTTTTTTTACAAATAAATCGATCGATTTAGGTACAACACGCAATGTCTTTTGCAGCCGTGGTAATCTATGGGACTCCCTTTATGATCTAGCATAATCAGCAGTATTATTAATAATAAACCATTATTATCTGTACAAAATACTTCGTTAAATACATTATGCTATGTAGTATAAGTGACAAAGCTTTGCAGAGACGTGCCTAAAGTAAGTTGATCCTGTATTTCAGGTTGCCAGTTATTTACCTCCGTAAGAAATAAGAAAACAATAAATACAAGTTTGCAATGGATATGCTCAGATATGCAATAGGAACAGAAATATGACTGTGCATCAAAAGATTACTTTTCTTTTACACCTCACTATGATTACTTGTAAGAGTGTGTTCGCACTACGTCCAATTCGTATCAGTTCCAAGTCCGAGAAATGACGGTCCGAAATGTCATAGTTATCGTTTTATCTCTAGGTGTACAAGCGATATTCGTATATTCTCGGATTTGAATCGGACTTATTGCCCTAGCGACATACGAATTATGTGTTTTCTAGATTTGTATAGTGTCAGATTCGGAACTAATATGAATCGGAAAGGCAAAACGTATTAAAAAACATAAAGGTAACTTTATCATCGGAACTGGTTTCCGATGTCTGTCAAAATATATAATCTGTTACCTCATTTTAAAAAAGGCAAGTGCAATATTCCACATGGTACACGAAAGGATGCTTCGAACTGCCTGAAGTAACCGCAGAAGGGTTCGATTCCCGGATCGGGAGAAATATTTGTATAGCCTACATTTATTTCTCGTGAGTTTGGTTGTAATTTCTGGTTGTCTATGTGTGTCCATGGCACTCGCGACACAGGGTTTTCTTATTATTATTATTACCCATTTGTCTTTATATTCATGCTGTAACTAACTAGATTTATATTTTACCTACAATTGTTTTTTACATTACACTTAATGCAAATTGATTTTATTAAGATCCAATTGATAAGAGTCAAATATTACAATTTAATTTTCGGAGTGACTTTCAAAATTCGAAAAAACTTCTACACTACAGAACTCGAAGAGACAACAATATATCGTATATACAGTATTCCGTCGATCGTTTACCACTTTCTATAGCTAGTAAAAAAACCAAATCATCATTCTAAAATTAAACATTGGGTGCTTTCCAATCGATCGATCTGGGCGTAGCAAATGACTATCGAACATTCCAATCGTTGCCTCGTAAAATACCTATCGAAGGCGGTTTCAGCGCACACGTTCAAATATCGAACGCACACAGTAATTCAAATGTCGAACGTTCGGATCGAGTGTGCGCGGTGGGATCCAATCGCGCGGAACCGATCAACCAATCGCATGCCAGTGTTCGAACTCGATACCACGTCGCCATTTTAGATTGACCTCTCATGTTTTACTCCAACACTTCTCCTGCTTCACAACTTTTTTAGACAGAGATTGGTGGGGTAGTTCTCTTTATGCTAGTCAGTAATACGAAGGTTCGATGTGCTATTGGCCATTGCCTTTTACGTTGCGTTGATTTTTCCCGGTTTTTTTCTCATTTACGGACATAGAGGAAGTATATAGTGAGCACGTTCGAAGTTTGAGCATTGAACGTTCAACGTAGATTGTCCTTTTTCCGTTTTTGTTTTGTTTCGTGTCTCTTGTCTTTGTACGAAATTGTACTGTAATGTGATTGTCATTGATTACGAAAGATTGTTTTCGTTTGCTCGTGACCATTTTAGTGATTATTATAAAGTATATAATTATCTAAACATCAATAAGTATTTTTTCTGTATTACTTTCACTGTATTTTTACGTATTATAATAAAAATAATATAGGTCTCGAAACTAGGGAATTTCTTGTACTTTAACAATCAAAGTAACGGAATTCACTCCGTCACTATTCAGGATACCCAGACTAGAACCTATTTAGAAACGTTTATTCTCAAAATGATTCTACAGGGAATCGAACCCGAGACCTCCTCGTTCACTGTTTCTAACTAATATTGTTATTATAGTAGCAGTAGAGCAGCTTGAGAAAGACCTTATCCAGGGAAGTACTGCCACGGTGAAATTAGAGGTCCATGAGACTTGTCAATACGTTTCAGGGTAACGGGCGCAGTGGCAGTGCTCCAAAAATCTTTGTGATTGAAATCTCTGAGTGACACTGTAACTGTTATGGACAGGCGTGTAGGTTAACATCAGGTGCACGACTTGTTCGTCCCGTCACTTGATATTATAAAAAAAAATATTTTTTAAGCCTAATTGCGTCCACTAGGAGACCGGTTAATGACTTTAATTTGAAAGAAAGAAAGAAAATATATTTATTTGTTGACCACAATGACACCACAAAAGAAAAAAAAGAAAACAGAAGAAAAACAAAGCATAATCAAAACACTCAACGTAGGACACACAAATAATTACGAAAAAATAAAAACCAAAACAAAAAAATATTAAAATTTGATTAAACTGAGACACGAATCTATATGAGACACGAATTATACACATAAACAAATTTCTAAGGTACGTTTGTGAATTTTTCCCTTGAACCTTTCGCTAACCGTGAAATAATACGTAGTAAAACTTGTATTTTTGGAAAAAGTGTAAAGTCTCCAAGCCGAATTGTACCAGCGGTGGTGGACTTTGGCATAAACCCTATCTTTAGAAGAGAAATGTGAGTCTCTATTAACAACCTGTACGCACATGCAACTTGTTGGCACAGACTATGCAAACAGAAGTCAGGAAATTATATTTGGACTTTCGCCATGTTTCGGAATTTGAAAGTAATATTTTTTTCCTCCAAAATGATTACCTTTGCTGGTAAACGCGAATAACAGCGCCACGATTTCAACGCTCAAAAGAAACTAGTCTGTTTTTCACTTAAAATATAACGCAACGTCTAAAGCTCCGTATTCAATGTTGTAGTTCGTTTATTAAAATCGTAAACAGAGTCACACGACAGATTCTGTCTAGTGTGGAACCAACTGTAACCATTGTACCTTAGTCAAATAGTCAAAGTTAAACAATCATTAATTCCATAGGTAAAATAACTTTACGCTTGAAAACGTCACTCTTAAGCTACTGCTCGTTCACTGCTTTAACTTCCCTGAGAAGAACGAGCAAAAAACTTCAGGGATCGTTCTTTTCAAATAAACTTAAATGCTATGGAATACACTTTGAATCAAATTTGTGTGGAATCTAGAGCGATGTCATACCATACACCTTGATGCCATATCAAGGTCCTAAAGTCCTAATGCACGTAAAGTGACGGGGAATCGTGCGCCTGGTGGTAAGTGACACGCCATTCCATAGCAGCTGCAGTGTCACTAAGGTCTGAGGGGCAATGCCACTGCTCACATAGTTAACGTGGCAGGACTTTCCTGGACGAACTCGTTCACAAGGGGCTCTACTGTTACTAAAAATCGAAAGTACGCTCTCTTAGCACACTGTTCTTAACTGCCTCCGTAGCCGAACGGATACCATGCCGGACTGCCACGCAGAGGTCCCAGGTTCGATTCCCGGGCCGGGAGAAATAGTTGTATGGCCTACAATTATTTCTCTCGTGAGTTTGGGTGTAATTTGTGGTTGTTGGATGTGTATGTCCATGGCACCCGCGACACAGGGTTTCCCTAGTGCGGGGCTATGTTGAGTGTGTGTGTGTGTGTGTGTGTTCAGTAATTTATCACCCACATAAAGTCACTCCAACCTTATTCTTTCTAGCTCTCATTTCCACTGCATTATTTCTACTTTCGCGGTTCTTCTGCCAAACCCAATATTCACTACCTACACAGATAAGTGTAGGAACCAACACCCCTCTATGCACAATCAGTCCTTTAGCATTTTCCGGTCGTATATAAATATCTATAATCTCTTAACAGAACTATCTATCTATAGATATGGATATCTATAGAAAAAGTCTTAGACGGGGACAGATCGCCCCCCTACCTCCCACCCTGTCGCGTATAGATTTTTCTTTTTGCCTCCCGCTTAATATTAAAGACTAGTTGGTACCGTTGCTGTGCTTGAATTTATTAGACTACATTCTTTTGATATACCTACGTACTGTTCGAGAAAAACCAGTGCCCAAGGTAGAAGCGTATTTAGATAGAACATTTATTTAGATATATTACGTTTCTAGTTTTGATTTGCTTTGTCGAAGCCTCTGATAATTAGAAAGCTGGTAGATACTTCGACCAAATAATAAGTTTAGCCTTTCAAAGAAGAAAACTGAGCGTGGGCACCTATCACAGGGCGCAGCTCTCAGCTCTCAAAGAAATACCATTACTAGTTGAAGGTACACTCGTGTTTGTTCGGTTTTTAAAGTGAGCGATCCGATTTAGTTTAATCGGTCAACAGAACTAGTTCATTTTTCTGGGTCTTTTAGTTCATCTTGTCTATGAACGCTCTAAACTAGTACGTTCATTCAAATAAACTGCTAGGGATTTTTATTATTATACTTTATTAAATATGTAAAAAATACAATTTTCTACGGAATCGGTAGTATTTGTATAACCTGACAAATACAACAACGTCGTTGAGTATTAGAAACTTAACCGGGCTGGCAACGTTACATCTCACTGAAACTGATATCGAAAAAATAGCTAATGGTCCCATTAGCTTCAATCCTAAAGAAGTAAAAAGACCAGAGAACTGTAAAGACCTTGCAAGAGAAACTCGATTCGGTCAGTGTCAGGAATTCATTCCTAACAGATCGTAGTTCATGAACTACGCAAGCTTAAATAAACGAATAACATTTGTTAATAAAAATTTTAAATCAATTAATTTTTAAGTTTTATTGCATATGTTTGACTATTTTTGTGAAATTACTACACTAGTTTGTTATAATTTTTAATACAAAGATGGAACTTTTAGAAAAATTTCCTTCGATCCGATTGGATTCGAAACAACGTCTTCCAGCAAATCGTGGCAGACCCTATGCCAATTTAAGCCACGGAACGAACTAGCGGCCCTACGAATTTTTCTATGCGCTTGTTGCAGATCTTTCTTTGTTTTTCGATTTCAACGACTTTTCGCCGTAGCGCCATCTGTGAGAAAACTGTTTCTTTCCTCAGCCAGCTAACTGACGAATCCAGGCGGAATGAAGGAATCATTTCGAAGTGTTTGTTAGTATTAATAATTTAAAAAAAAAT
Organism: Hyposmocoma kahamanoa; assembly: GCF_003589595.1. Lineage (NCBI taxonomy): Eukaryota > Metazoa > Arthropoda > Insecta > Lepidoptera > Cosmopterigidae > Hyposmocoma > Hyposmocoma kahamanoa. The sequence goes on from NW_020653715.1 coordinate 1,408,624, forward strand.
ATGTTCGATCTTTGTATTAATAATTATATATTACTTCCATTTTTATTTGGATTTATTGAATTGGAAACGTGTCTCCGAAGAAACCTTATCCAGTAGACTTAATTTTAGCGCAAATCGAAAAAAGTCGGTGGGAATTAAGAAACTTTTCTCTCGTCAACCGTTTTGGCACTAATGTTATCCTGTTCGCCAAGAAAAGGTTTAACTATTTTCAGCGACAAAGGTTATAAATTTACAAATTCCTAAGTTCAAAACTCATAAGGGAAATTGAATCATAGTGTAATTCCACGTTCAGTTTTTAATTAACAACTCACGACATCGACTAGGCAGATATCCCCTTTGTTTTGTAAGAAGGGCGTAAGCCACATTTCGAACAATTTCCATCAAGTGACGGGACCAACAAGTCGTGGGCCTGCTATCAGGCCCATAAGCTACACGCCTGTCCATAAGAGTTCCAGTCAGAGCTTTAAATCGCAAAGATCTGAGGGGCACTGTGTCCTTCACCCTGAGACATAAGTTGACAAGTCCCATGTGTCTTCACCAGCACCTTTACCCTTCAAAACCGGAAAGTTGGAGGCAGAAATAGGTAAGGTGGCAGTACTTCGCTAGACGAACTCTGTCACAAGGAGCTCTACTGCTATCAAAAGTTGTAGGTTCCTTTGGTGTTACTTGATGCCATTTTCGTCGTGTAATTTGATTGATGCCGTGGTCTAGTGGCTTGCTTACCGGTTTACACGGTATCGCCATCTCTGAGGTCTTGGGTGTTTGTGGTACCGTCGTTGTTTTCGATTTTAATAACACAAGTGCTTTAGTTCTTACTTTGGCATCAGAGCAACGTGTGTGACGTTGTCTAATATATACTTATTTTCGATAGAAAATGAACAGTTTGGAAAATACTCATCTTAAGCAACTTATCTATGTCCGGTTATGTCCGTATGTAGACAGTTATAAATAAAAATGTATCTAACAAAATTCTTACAGCACTGCAAAAAGAGGGACCCAGTTAACTTCAGTGGAAATTGAAATTCCATTAAGGAGATTGCTTTTTAACGTCCTCTCTATGGAGGGGGGAAAGTGGGGGAAGGGGGATGCTTATAGGTGTTAACTGTAACTGTTTTTCTACGTAGTTATAGATTTAAAGTTAGCTGTTGAACTAATCACATTCACGTTAAAAGGTGCTTGTCTAACTAATTTTGCACACGGATAAACGGGGAGAGAGGGGGTTCAGTTTAACATAAAATAGTGTAACAAATATCAAAAATTAAGGCCCATATGCGATTACTTCGATTTTTCAACTCATCTTAAACTCTCATCTAAATATTAGACATCGAAACTGAAAGACTATACTTATCTAAACTTCAAATGATACTCATAAAACAGATGACACCACTTTCTGAAATCTCGGAATGATTAAAAATACGTAAAACAAAGATCGAAACAGTAAGAAGAAAATCATTTGATCCGGCTGGATTCGAACTAGAACTCTGAGGCAATCCGTGCCAGATGCTCTGCCAATTAAGCCACGGAAGGAATAAGTAGATCTTACGAATTTTTCGGTCTGTTGCAGATCATTGGTTTTTGGTTTTTAATGACTTTTTTGGCCGTCGCGCCATCTGTGAGAAACTTATTTCTTCACTCAGCCAGGTAATTGATGAATCCAGTTCGTTAGTATTAATCATTGAAAAAAATGTGTTCGGTATTTGTATTAACAATTATAATTTACTTCCATTTTTATTTGGATTTGTTAAATTGGACACGTGTCTCCGTAGAAACCTTATCCAATATACTTAGCATTGGCCCAAATTGAAAAAAAGGAGGTAATTAAGAAACTTTTCTCTCTTCAACCGATTTTGGCACTAATGTTGTTCTCTTTGTCAAGAACAGATTTAACTATTTTAACCCATAAATATACATTTACAAATTTTTAAGTTTAAAATTCGTAAGGGAAATTGAGTAACAGTTGCAATCCCATATTTAATTGTTAATTGACAACTTACGACATCGACTATATACCTAAGGTAAGGTAAGGTACCTACCTCATTACCATTGCTGAGTAGAGATGACGCTATAAACATTGTAATTTTTAAGTTTATTGAGTGCCGCGATATTTTTCTACCATATGTTAGCGAATTGTGACACAATCTACTATGAAAACCTCCCACATGATATTCAATTTTTTTTGGGAAATTATTACACTACTTTGTATTGACTTACAATTATATGGACGTCAGGCCCGCGCTAAAAAGTGTCCGAACTTATAGGGCGTTAAAATCGTATACAGAGCGTCATTCACGCGTTAGTCTTCGTTTGTTCGACTGACAGCGAAGCAAGCAAAATTAGACAGTGCTGCGATGACATTACAATTTAAATTCAACGTTTTAGCTTTTTCACATTCCTTTACATGTCACTACGTTTAAATAGGTTGACTTGGGACATTTTTTCGTGGTTTTTGTATTAGACCCGTCGTCCATTTATTTGTAAGTCAATGCTACTTTGTTAAAATTATTATGACAGAATCGAAACACTAAGAAAAATTAATTTGATCCGGCTGGCTGGATTCGAACCAGCCCTCTCAGGCCATCCGTGTCAGATGATCTGCCAACTAAGCCACGGGACGAACAATGAACGATGATGAATTTATTTGCGTAAGATATGGTTTACAATAGGTTGTACAAGTATCCATAATAAACCAGCACTCATATTTCATCGCTATGCAAATCTATAGATGTCAAAATATCGGCAGCTAAATTTTAAAGCAAGATAAGATATTATAATAGTAAGTTATTGCATGTCCTGAAATATCATAACCTAACCTCCGGTTAAAAAACCGACCTCAAAAGTCATTCATCCCCTAGTTTACCACCCTTAGAGGTGGAATATTTCTTTCAAATTTAAATGGGACCACTTCTGAGGTACCCTCTTTCCAACAAAAAAAGAATCATCAAACTCGGTTCACAAATGGCGGAGTTATCGCGTAATGTACATACAAAAAAACATAGAGACGAATTGAGAAGTCTTAGCCATGATAACAGCTGACGTTTAAATACGAGATTATTATTTATCAATATAATATATCCTCACACATATGGCCCCGCACTGTTTCTGGTAGTAACTTAGTTGTAGTATAACTATTACATACTAATCTGTCTGGGCCTCTTACATTTATACTGTGAATGTCGTGTCGTTTTAAAAAGTTTATCATTATTTTTTACAAAATTGGATACTTCAAAGATGTACTTAAGATGTTAAGATATTTAAATAACGGTCTACAATATTCCCCTACGCATTTTTTTGTGCTATAAATAATTACTTTTGTTGAATTGAACAAGCAGACTTAAGAATTTAATTATAACAAACTTGTGGAGTGACTTCACAAAAAAATAATTTAATCAATTACTTTAAGGTACTAAAAATGCAATTGACTTAAAAATTACATATAAAACAAATACGCATTTTTTACTTTTTATAAAGCTGTTTCACTGCTGGGCAAAGGCCTCCTTACCCTCTCTACACATCTTTTTATTGCGCTACTGAGATCCAGTCCCTTAGGTGCGCGTCCAGCTCGTCTCTCCATCGACGCTTTGGTCTGCCTAATGGTCGTTTTCTGTCTGGATTTAGCCCACGACTCCTCCGTAATGCAACAGACGTGACCCGTGACCCTTTACTGATTTTTTACTTGCAATTACAAAACTGTTCTTCTAAATCCATTGTCAACTCTTTAAACGTCCCAGTATTGGGCACGGGGCTGGCTCAATGTGGACTGTGGACTATTCCAAAGGTTGTAAATCTTCTTTGACGTATAGAATGTACGTAGCTTAGAAACTAAAGTACATGCCGCTATAGAGATACGAACAGTCAATCTCTCATTTGAAAAGCAACCTTTCTTTCACTAGACATCGTTTTCGCAATTGAGAAGATGTAGGCTTGGTGGTAAACGATATCCATAACAATTGCAGTGCCACTCATAGCTTTAAATCGCACAGACCTGAGGATCCTGGGGCATAAGTTGACAAGTCCCATGAGCATGTAATTACACCAGTGCCGTTGCTTAATGAGGGCATTACGGAAATAAGTGAGGCGGCAGTATTCTCCTGGACAAAATCTTTATAATTTGAAGAATTAAATGAATGTTATGGTAGGAAAACGTATTCATTAAAAATTGATATTACAAATACAGACAAATTTAATAAAAAAACCAAATTTATCTCTGTCTTCATTCACGTTTTAGAGTGACAAAACAACGAAAAGCTAGCGAACCATAAAATCTTAAACATTCAATCGTAAACTCGGACGCCGAGCATCAAAACTTATAAATCACAGAACAAAATTAGATCAGCTTTAAAGTGATCAATTTATCGACGCTATAGGAATAATAAAACCGTGGACCGACGATGTATTTTTATGACCTGACGAAACTTTAATATAATGGCTTTTATTATTTATTACGCGAGATTATAACCTGGAATATAGACAATGTTCTATATGGCACCACGTACAATGGGACACAAGCGTGTCAAAATTTTATGTTCAAATTTGAACCTTACTCAAGTTTGCAGTTGACAATTTTTCTATAAAAAAAGCCGACCTCAAAAGTTTCTGGAATAATATCTATTTCTCAACCTTTATTGAAATCGGTCAACGGGAAACTAGATTCCCACCCTTAGACGCCGAATATTTTCTTCAAATTTAAATGGGACCATATCTGAGGTATCATTTTGCCAATGTAGATTATCAGTACTGTAATTCTTAGCAATACTTCCCGAACTATCTAGATATGTTGATATTACGAGGTTCAAAAGATGACTTGTCTGCAAGCGTGTACCATCTTCATTCCATTAGCAAGCTAACCATGTATGGCGACAATGTAGCCGTATAAACCACACACCGGTTCAATAGAATTATCTGTCAATTTTGGCAATGTTGCCATTTAAAAACTGTGGCCAAATTATCTGCAATTTTCAAAGTGTTTGGCAACACCACCATTTTTTTTTCTACCAATAATCAGGCTGTTCTGAAGATTAAACAACATTTGCTATTAAATAATATTATTTTCTATATTTATCTCACAGTTTTGATTGAATTAATATTAGGGGTTAAAGTATGAAATTGCCGTTTTATTGCAATAGGTTCTTTGAATTTTCATAGAATCTTCATGGTTTGAGGTTTTCGAATGAAACTTTTTTCAAATGGTTTCTGTGATTTTTTTTTTTAAATTTGAAACATTTGAATATCGACTTTCAATTGTTTTTGTTATTCAATTTAGACAAGAAAGATGGATACTGCGAAAATTCGAGTGATTTTTGAATACGAGTTCCGACGCGGAACTAACGCGGCAGAAACAGCCCGCAATATCAATGCTGCGTTTGGAGAGGGGTCTACTAATGAACGCACCGTGCGATTTTGGTTTAAACGCTTTCGTGATGGAAATTTCGACTTAAAGAACGAGCCACGAGGAAGACCGCCCACACAGGTGAATAACGCTGAATTAAGAGAGATAGTGGAAGCCGATCCTAGTCAAACTACCCAGGAATTAGCGGCATGGTTTAACGTTACCTTACCCACAATATTGACTCACTTGCGTCAAATCAATAAAATAAAAAAATACGAAAAATGGGTGCCTCATGATTTGACTGATCTGCAGAAAGAAACGCGTGTTGAAACTTGTGTTGCCTTGTTGAACCGGTACAGAAATGAAGGAATATTGGATCGAATTGTAACATGTGATGAAAAGTGGATTCTTTATGATAACCGGAAAAGAAAAATGCAATGGCTGACCCCAGGTCAAATGCCACATCAGTGTCCTAAAGCAAAACTAACCAATAAAAAGGTAATGGTAACTGTTTGGTGGTCTCAGCATGGTGTTATTCACTATAGTTTTCTCCGATCTGGTCAAGCAATAACGGCAGATGTCTATTGTGCCGAACTCCGAACCATGTTGACAAAACTAGCAGTAAAACAGCCCCGACTCATGAATCGATCTTCACCATTATTGCTCCATGACAACGCGAGACCTCACACAGCACGAGAAACCATTTTGACCCTTCAGGAACTGCAGTTAGAAACCATTCGTCATCCTCCGTATTCACCAGACCTTGCTCCAACGGACTACCATTTTGTTCGTGATTTGGACAATTATCTACGTGACAAGAAGTTTTCGTCCCAGGAGGCAGTACAAAATGCTTTCACACAGTTTGTGCAGTCTAGATCGTCGGAGTTCTATCGCAAAGGCATTAATAACCTTCCCATTAGATGGCAGCAATGTATAGATAATAATGGCAACTATTTTGATTAAATAAATTTGTTAAAAATGTAAAAAATAAACAATTTAGATTTTCAGTACAAATCGGCAATTTCATACTTTAACCCCTATTATTATTCCACTGTTTCTATTACACAATTATCGGTCAGTTTTGGCAGTGTTGCCGTTGAAACAATCATGTTTGCTAAAACTTTTAATAGAAACTGTGGTTTAAAGGTAGTATTGAGTTGGAAAGAGATATCACCGTCGTCGAGTTAGTTTTTTCTTCGCGGTTAACCAGCAGGATTGTTTGTATATTTTTCATACATTGGAAGCAAAACACAGGGTTTTCCTGGTGCGAGGCTATGTTGAGTGTGTGCGTTGTTACATTGTTATATAATTTGTTAGATGTGCCTCTATGAGCGAGCTTTAACCTTGAAAACTGTAGTATTATTCTATTCTGTATTATCTTTTTACTATCTCCTCCCTATTTATTATATATTGTATATTTTTAGAGCGGACCTGTAGAAGAGTCGAAAGAAGGTTTACGACGTCCATCAGTGCAGGTTGGGAACAATATATACATCTTCCAAGAGTTTCGTAAATCTCCTGGATATAATAATCGTGGAAAAAGAAGCCATAATTAGTAGACAAAACTGCAAATAACTCGTAAAGTTAACTCTTGCTGTCCTGGTTGGATGAATAATAGGGGAAAGGTGTACCAGATGATCCCCTTAAGGGAGAATGGTGGTAGTTTAAAAGATATTCAGCTTAAAGCAGATGTAAAAGCGTTGAATGATAGAAAATTTATCTATTTACATGTTGTCTTACTAAAAATGTTTTATTTTTTGATCTTTCATTATTATATTTGAATATTTCTAAAACCCTACTAAAGGGTATGGGCAAGATGATCCAGGGGATCATCTTGCCTCTATTTAGGAAAATTTTTAGGCTTTTCACAAAGTCCTTACTTATGTAATCTCGGTATATGAAACAACAGTTACGGAAGTTCGTGAACAAATAATCCTAATTAATTTATATCTTACAGGTATCTAAGGGTGGGCGATATTGTTTTTTATGGCAAGTTGATAGCCATCCTCGTCTTCATTTCTTTAATGTACCTTACGAGCTCGATTTTCTGTGTAACACATCTGTTGAAAACAGTTTTTTTTTCACCTAAATATTTCATTGAACTGACAGACCCTTTATTTTCACCTTTAGCCCGTCTTTTTAATGACATAACGCGTACCTACTGCTAACTATTTACTTGCCGATTTATGTGGCGTCCTACTTTTTACGCCTCTAGTTCTTTGATCATAGTCTTCCGACCACCCACCACGAATGGTTTTGCTTTTACAATTACGCGGCCTGGTCTAAAACAAGAAAAAGCATTTATATTTGTTATTAATCGAGATCGATCATGTAAACGAAATCCAGTCTTCTATTATTTTATACGTATTGCAAACTATTTAATTAAGAGGTTTCAATACTCAGAAAAACATACAAATTAAATATGATCCATTAACAATATATACAGTACAAGATGATCCCCATGGACCATCTTGTCCCAATTTACTTATTTTTATTTTTTGTTCGGCAAAATAACCTGTATGCTGTCTACTGTTACCACGCCATTAAAAAAGTAAATAGAGCATTATACAAAGCCACCAACACAAAAATCTTACGTTGCCTAAGCTTTTAATCAACTTTACCTTAGATCAAACTCACACAATTTTTGTTTTTTTCCACAAAATTGATCTCGTCACTCACATCGCTATTACGAATTGACTGATGAGAGGGCACATTGAGGGCTACATTTTACTGAAGAAAATATCTAGATGACGTTACTAGTTTCGCTACAATTGAAAAGGATCATCTTACCCCCAAGGATCATCTCGTACACCTTTCCCCTACCTATTCCTAACTTTCCCCTACTTATTTATAACTACCCAACTTTATTTACACTAATTTAACTTATAATCGGCAGATAATGTCTTCAAGGTCTATGTTCTTCACTCTATATAAGTGCCATGCTCTTGCTGATGTAGATTTTTCAATTTCAATTTCTCACAATCCGTCTCCTTTACCTCTTTGTAGCCGCTCACTTTGATCTTCTCTTTTATGTATAAACTGAATGCTATTTTCAATATATTTCCTTCTCTTTCCTTCTATCTTCCAATCAATTATAACCTTTACGAATTCATTACGAAACAAATGTCCAAACATTTTCACCCTTCTGTTCTATTGCTTCTAAGAGATTTCCGTGTTGTGACGTAAATAATTAATTTTCATCAAGTTGTTTAGTGTATGACTTACAAGTAGTGTTGGAAGGGACGATATATCTGTCTGCTATAGGCGTATTGAATAATCGAGCTAGAAATATCGATACTAATCCGGTATTAAACAACAAAATAGTGTAGTGACAATGTATTAAATTTATGTGTCTATTAATTTGTCTTGCTTCGATGCTCTTCTAGGAACGGATAGCGAATATAGATTCGATGGACTGGGCGGTTAGTTATTGCTCTTTTCGTTGCGGACGGATTCAGGAGTTAGGAGATTCGTTAATTTATTATAACCCCTAGGGGTATAACTCAAGGAGTTAACAAGTGAGCATATAACATCTATAGCAAATTCATGATGTCCTCGGTTTTTTGAATTCCCGTTGAAGTAGGCAAAACTATAATATAACCACTTTGCATAATCCTGGTTAACCTCTCTTGCCTCACTCTCTCAATTAACCTGAATTCTCTGTATCTTCAGGTTTGCTGTGGCATCGTAGCCAATCCCAAAATCCCAAACGGATGGACTGATATTAAGTCAATTTGAAAGTTAATTTAATGAGGATGGTTATTAGCTTTGTTTGATGAATTATCTGTTTAGCAGTTTAAATATCATCAATTATTTTCCCAGTTAGTGTAGGGATCTCAGTCATTAAAATGGCAAATCCGATAGTATTACAATAACAATGCTAACTTTGATCTGATTTTGCAAACACTAAAGTTTGTTTTTTTTTATAATATAATATCACGTGATGGGAGGAATAAGTCGTATGTCTGATGGTAAGCTATACGCCTGTCCATAACAGTTACAGTGCCACTCAGAGCTTTAAATCGCAAAGATCTGATGGGCACTGCCACCACTGCGCCCGACACCCTGAGACATAAGTTGATAAGTCCCATGTGCCTGTAATTTCACGAGCACCCTTACCCTTCGAAACCGGAATGCAGTAATGCTCACATTACTGCTTGGCGGCAGAAATAGGTAAGGTGGTAGGTAGTACTTCCCTGGACGAATTTTTTCACAAGAACCTCAACTGCTACTAACTATACCTATATCCAATTCTTAAAGTACTTACAGGTTAATTAACGTGTTTGTGCTCATTGAATTGATATCTATGACTTACTAGCTTACATATGGTACCTTTATTGAGTTTTTTGGGGTGCACTGTTTTTGTGTCGGAGGTTTTTCAAATTGTTACTTCAGTTTTTAACACAAGTCCTTCTATTTTCTCAATGTTCTCGATTTCATTTGAGAATGCCCTTCGTGAATGTCTTTTTTCAATGTTGTCTTCTACGTTAGCGCTTTATAACTCTTGTAAAGGACGTATTTTGAGAATAAGAAATTGCTTCCAATGGGAAACTCTCTGGACATGTGACAAAATGCAAGCAAATGTGAGGACCAGGTGCAGGCGCAAATGGGACATCAGTATATCAAGACGTTTATTACCTCACTAACTTTAAGATACATTCTGAAATACTACAAAAAGGACGCGGTGCGTCATTCATTACACAACAAAGTTTTCTATTAAAAAGAAAATTTATAAATCCGATCCGAAATTCCAATGGCAGGAATGGGCATCATTTTGTAAATTGCACGAAGAATGTCAGTAGATAACGATTGAAATAATGAAAACTTTTTATATACAAGAAACAAACGGTATGGATATAATTTTTTTATTGATATTTATTTGATTGCGTGCTATATAGTATCGTTATAGACACGTCTTCCATAAATAATATGCTATTGTGTCAACTTACGTCAAGTTGGTCGTTAATGATAGTTTACAAATAGTATTGGTACAACCACGCTGCCTTGAGGCACTCCGCATGCTATCTAACAATTTATTCGAAACTACATGAGAATTATTATCTATACTTCTAATTTCCAACACGTGACTGCATTGCATAAATAATAATGGTAAAATAAACATGTTATTTTTTCGGGTAAAATAAGCATAATTTTTTACGTTTTGACAAACAAACAAAGAAAAAGGTTTTGTGTTTTTCTCGAGCTGCAATTATATAGTTGGTTCGATACCTTGATGAGGCAAGCAACTTTAAAAATTCATTAAATGCAGTTTTACTTACTTTTAAAAATAAAATAATGAGTCTATGAAGCAAAATATCTTGTCTAAAATATTTAAAGTACTTTCCCTCTGTGTCCCATGACCGTGAGACGCTCTGTGGAGAATGTTGGTGGGGGAGGTTTTGTTAATGAGGTAGAATGCGTCCAAGATATAATAACCATTGTACATCCCACTAATAATATGCAAGCAATTATTAGGAGAGTTGACATTTGGGATGATAAAGTAACCGCTGATACTGGTTTCAAATGCTGTTCAATACGTAGTTCTAAGTCTTTTAGTCAAGTTGATGCTTCTCATGTCATCCAAACCCTTCAGCTTACATTCACTTTAATCAGAAGTTTGACCATGATGGCTTCTATATAATGATTCCTTCGAAGTAGTTTTAAAAAATCAACCAAACACACAGTTTTCAGAAAAACCAAATTAAAATTGTACGCGATTTTAAAACTAAGACTTGACATCTAAATCTATTTATTGTTTTATTATGATGGTCAGTAATATACTATGTATGTGTTGCTTTAGGATTCGAAAACAATTGATTAAAAGTAATTTTAAATTCACCCGGAACATCGTAAACACACATTCCTATCATTAAAACAATCAGCTTTTGTTTTATTACTTTGGGTAGTTGATCCAAAATTTGTGTTTACTTTTTATTAAGAGGTTTCGTGTTGATAAAAATAGCACTGTCTAAAATTACTTGCTTAAGGTACGAATTGTCTTTCGATACAAGCCTGTATCAGTTATATAAGCTACATATTTTCAAGTGTATCACCTCCGGCTTTGATTTTACATATACACATAAGTCCTTTAATATGTATTCATCTTTTTTTTATTGAATTGAATTGAATCTACTTCAAACTTTTTTCTCTCTGTGCTTCATTTTAGAACATCTTCGGACGTAAACATTTAATAACAAATAATTATGAAATTAACCGGGAGAGGAAGTCATCAGGTATGCATAAAAGAATGTCAAAAAATGTGCCCATGAGTTCTATAGCCTTATGCCACCCCGCCCCCTTTATCGTCGGACATTCAAACGTACGGCGGGACATTATCCCTATTAATCAATCCCTTCAGGCATACTAAGCTCTTTTCAATATCTTTTATTATGTGTAAAGTAACACAATTCCCTGCCTACTGCGTTTTCGAGCACATACAACCCGAGTATCTTTATGGTGCAACTGAATACGCATCTTCTTTGCGAGCTCGTTCTATATTGTAGACCCTACTTTGCTCCAGGGTCATATAGTGGTCAAGAGCAAGTCCATTTCCTTTTTTAAAAAAGGAAGTTAAAATCTTATTGTGACTATTTTTATTAAGTCCACAGTCAGCAGAGTGGCTTAGTTTAGCCTAGCTTGCTTTCTTTGGGAGAGAGATGTGGTTAGCAATACAATACAAGCGACGAAACATGACTCATCTCTCCACTGAATTCGACTCTGGTTGGGATAGATCGCGAAAGCACTCCGGCGACATTAGCCTGCGTTAATTTTCATAGATTTATCGACGGCCTGAACTTATGACCAGTGATGCTCAATCTTTGGTAGATTTAGCAATATTTATTATCATTTAAAAGCATTTAATGTTTAGTAGCAGTTAAACTAAGTAACCACCTTACCTATTTGTTTTGGTGGGTATGGTTTCGTAGGGTAAGTGTTGCTGGTAAAATTACAGGCATATGAGACTTCTCAACTTATGTGTCACAACTTATTACTAGGTCCACGATTTGTTCTTCTCTTGGTACCATAACAAAGCTTTGATTTAGCAAGGGTACAATCGAAATACAAGATGTAGCTAGTCACTGTTGCCGAGCGTGTGCCTCGACGACGATTATCTTGACACAATATGTCAGATTTATAATAATTAGTCTTTTTTGGACCTCGTCTGTCATCCATTTTGGTTTTCTTTTTGAGTCTTATCCTTTTTATCGTCGGTCAATCAGAAGCGAAGAAAATATTCACCGTAATATTGCATACATAGAATCAAATTCGTATAATGTGTTGCTTCTACATTCACAATGCGAACGGCTAAAAACTGGAACTCTGCACTTCCCGAACGGTACAACCGGGACATTTGTAATGCAAGAGCGACAATTTATCTTTAGTCGGACCTGTACCGAATAATCTGTATTGTAAGATTGGACGGACGTAAGTAATGAATGACTTAAAACTTACAAGTTACGAAAAATTGTGTTAAGTAACTGTATAGGCATAAAGTTTGCGGCTATGTGATTTCTTGAAACTTTGGAAATCTAGCATTAAATGCCAATCGGTGTTGAAACCGACGTATTTGCGTCGCACACCTGTCCGGTATAAATCATAGCATTTCGTTTCATATACTTCATCGACACTATGATAGGACTGCCGTTTGATATTACGATGAATTTATTAATAATATGACACACTATCGAAAATATCTCGGATCATATTGTGCATTTAGACTGTAATAACAATGGCTTTACAATTACTTGTGATAGATTTCTTTGCAATCACCGTCACGCCTTCATCTTTCCCATCAATCTACTAATGAATTTAGGAAACATTGACATCAACATTTTAAGTGCTTCCGTGGCTGAATGGTTACCATGCTGTTCTGCTACGCAGAAACCCCGTGTTCAATTCCTGGGCCAGGAGAAAAATTTGTATGGTCTATATTTATTTCTATTGTGAGTTTGGGTGTAATTTGTAATTATCCGTCTGTGTGTCCACGGCACCTGCTATATAGGGTTTCTCCAGTGCGGGGTTATGAGTGTGTGTTCTTATTATTATTATTGACTTATTGAAAAAATTTTGTGCCTTCGCGACATACAAGTTTCTCATAATGCTCCAATGTCTTCATTAACTGTTGAAGCAAGTAATCATGAAATCGAAACAGTACATAAGGGAAAAGATTTGTAAACATTGTTATAAAGTAGTAGAGCGAACATTTTTAACAACATAAACAACTAGTGTCTATTTAGATAGATTCTGCAACGTTCATAAATTGGCATCTTCAATAACAAACTGACCGACGTACGCCAAACATATGCAAACTGACGTTAGAAAGATAAACATCATAAGTATGAAATCAATGTGATTTGTGTTAAGACAGCTGCTGCATTAACCATCAATATATGTCTGTCTGTCTATGCACTCGATAGAGGAACTGAGACATTTTAATGGTCATATTTCTAGATCATTCTATTTATAATAGTCATTCAAGGTAGCAGTATTCGGTACATCAGATATTTTGTTGCAGCTTTTGAAGGACCGATTGAAGTACTGTATCAAGACATATACGTTTCATTGCTCGGGTAAGTACTTAGATGTCTTTGAAGAATTTTGTAAATTTCAAACTTACAAAAGCTTCACAAGATCTATCGTCACTATTACTGTAAAAGCAAATAATTTGACGACATCCGTAGTCGCAGCCTGCACACCGGTTTTCATGGTGTCGCCATCTCTGAGGTCCCGGGTTAGATCAGCGTAGAAAAAAACTATGTTTTTTATATTTCTAATAATTCAAAAAGTTTATTCACCTACTTTCCTTTTATTTAGTAATGTTAAGTCTCATTATTTAAGGGGTGTGTACTTAGTGAATGCAGATGAAATATCTACGTCAAGCACCAGCTCCTACAATATACTACTGTAATGTACCTACTAAGATTTATACTCTTTTGTATTTTGTGATGAAAAATAAACATATCTATTATTATTATTACATTGTCGCAGGTCTGGGAGTTTGTGGTACTGTCATTGTTTCCGATTTCCATAACTCAAATGCTTTAGTTACTTACTTTGGGATGAGATCAACAAATATGATGTTATCTAATATTTATTATTTGTTTATTCGTGTTGATTGACCGCCATCATTGTCACTGAGAATCAATGCCGCAACCAAGTCATTCCCACTGAACTTGAAAATAAATGAAGAACTTAAACACAGAAATTAAATACTCGTCCATTTTTCTTCCCTACACAGTTTCGATTTCCCTCATAAAATATATCGCGCAAGCATTTAACAGTGAACTCAAAAGATAATGCTAAACATACAAGGAGTAAATGAATGGAAACAATGCTCGGAAGCGCACGCGCCGCTGCCCCTGCGCAGATCAATCTGCGCCATTGGCGATGCGCTGGATCTAGTTTATCTAATGATCTAGAATAATTAAGTGTAGGTCACTTCCTATGGGATGCATAGAGGTGAAATCTATTTTCAACTATGAACAATCCAGCATAAACTATTGAATTTCTTGGCATTGTGTTCTTGAGACATTTATTGAAAATACATATTTTGTTGTTTACCAGATTGTTACTATCATAGGTTTAATTATTTAGACATACAACTCTGCTGAGCTTTAAAATCGACCATTATATATACTGTGTATATTGTAATAGTCGTTGAATGTCTACTTTTGAAAATATGAATAAAATCTTTGATATTACTAGTTTGGCACGAGCTTACAGCTCAAGATGTAAATTGTTAAGCAAAAGATACGTTACCCTGAAAATATTGAACGATGAAATGATTTTTTTATCTACTCGTCCTGTTCACCGGGCCATACTTGCTCAATCCACGCTTTTTCAATATAGATTCCTTATGTTGTTAAATGTGGTTCGGTTTTCTAATATCTCTAAAGACAATTACATATAAGAGCATCGGTTTTTCATCTATACTAAGTACTAAAATTTAGACTGTCACAGTTAATAGACTATGGATTAAAACCATTGCCTTGTCGGACACCAATTTTACGGTACATAGGTTGATAGATAATACAGTGTAGTACTTTAATATCTAATAATACCAATTCGTCATCACTTCTCTGTACCTAATAGACAAGACAGACAGTTATCGATGTTCCTGCAGCTGCTCTAACACAAATCATCGCTACATAGTTGATGCTCCATTGATTTGCTATATTTAAAGCACAAATGTGCGATAAATCTATTTCTCGGGCCACCAGCTTGATTATTAATAATATTGGCCTGTTTATTCGTGTGCATTGCTTGTACGTTGAAGTGTTTAAAACTTGATTTTATTATTTAATAGCAGTAAAGCTCCTTGTGACAGAGTTCGTCCAGGGAAGTACTGCCATGTTACCTATTTCTGCCGCCAAACAATAATGTGAGCATTACTGCGTTCCGGTTTTGAAAGGTGCTGGTGAAATTACAGGCACATGAGACTTGTCAACTTTTGGGTAACTCAGGTCTTCGCAATTTAAAGTTCTGAGTGGTTCTACAAATGCTACGGACAGGCGTGTCGCTTAAAACCCAGCGCACGCCTTGTTCGTCCAGTCATTTGATATCATAGAAAAAACACCTACGCAAAAATAAAATCTTGTCAATTTACAAGTTATTAAGAAAAGGAGTTGTTTCTAGTTGGAGTAGCTGTAGATAGCTCAAGCTTATATTATTGGTTATTGTGATAAAAACATACGATGAAATATTTATTTTTGCTACTAAAAACTAGAAGTACAAAATGAACAATTGGTTTTATTTTCCTTACCGTAAAATAATCACCATCAATTGTCCCGTTCACGACTTAACACAATACCACATCAGAAACGCCATTGTGATCACCAGAGCTTGAAACGTTGTGTCAATATGAATCTGAAATCATTTAAAAATACATTAAAGTTGTACATAGATTTCACCCATTAACATTATAATAGAACAGTTTAGACACCGTTTACATACCAGAGATGTCTCTACATGTGACGCGTTGCAAGCGCATTCTCAGTGTATTACCATCTGTAATTTACAACTCCCCACAACTCTATTTGTATTGTTGTTGTCAAGTTCATTTCATCAATTTCAGTTGTCAATGGGAGGGTTTTTCTAAGCCTCATATTTCTTATTCTAGTAAAGAGAAACGCTATTATTTCTGCATTGATACTTAATTCTGTCTTGCACACGGCTATTCCATCTTGTAAATTTGTTTTTTGAAGATAGTCCTTAGTCTTGGTAACTTAGACTTTTTCTTCAAATCTTAACACCAGTAGGTCTCATTAAAAAGGGCCCGAATCATTCAAGCGTGTTTCTACCTTTCTCGAAGACTTTGTTCAAAATCATCATGTATAAATCAGGCCTAATGTCTTCTTAAGTACTTGAGCATTCATAAGCTACCCGAAATGATGGTTATGGAAAACAAAAACTATTGTCACCTCTTTTAAGACAATCGAGCGATTTTGTGATCACTAGGCGATCAACAATATTTATTTTGCCACTGTCTACATATAGTTTCAATTTAAATTACACTTTACTATCTGCGTGTGACGAGATATTGTGTATTTTCCTAAATGCATCTATAACTCGCTTTCTGGTTTACAATTCTTGTAAAAGACTGTAGTCTTTATTCTTTGCTATAAAAGTAACAATTTACAATATTCTTATTTTGCATTTTTTACTATTTATTCTAGACCTATTTTCATTTAACTATTAAGATTTTCTTACAATGTAAACTTTATTGTCTATAACTTAAGTTTCATCAGATATTTTAAGAGTGACATCTAAAAATTGGTTTTCAACTGTTCAGTTTATAATGACGTCACGGTACGCGATCAGGGGAGTATTAAAATGACATTATTGCGCATAGAACAGTTATTCACGCCTCTGAATTAAGGTTTGTAGTTAGAAATTCAAGTATTGGTATTGAGTACTTTACTTTACACATTTACTTAGAACCATTGCTTAACATGGCGTTTGTCTAAATATTACATGGTCTTATAAATATTTCGTGAACCCATTCCTTCATTGAAGTATAATGATAACAGGGTAGCGTAAAGTAAACATTATTTTTATCTTTGTCGGTGATACAAATCAGCCTAGTGTAGCTTGACGAAGAAATTTACTGCAGGACAAAGTTTTGGTGAAATAATTTTGTAACGCTTTGTCCGAGCACAAATTTGGAATATTTTAGGATTGGGTATGGAAATGTACAAAACTTATATATTTTTGGAACATTGCACCATGTTGACGTAACAGCAGAGCATTATAGAAAATGTTATTCGCGTTCTATAATATTATCTTCTTGTATCCTTTAATAACACCATTTACTGTACGGGCCTTGTAAACTAAAACAAATCCTTCACCTCTTCATTTCTCTTAAACATCCAAGGAATGTTCTGAAGGCGGAATAGCGACAAATCTAAATATTTAGCCAGCAATGTATCACGCACTGCCGGCAACTTGAATTTATACCGCTCACGTAATTCGTCTAAATGTTGTTTGTTTTAATGCTTTTGAGAATCAAGATTAATGAAGTTTTGGGTGTGTAGTTTTCTTGGTTAGTACTTTTTGATTTCAAATGTTTAGTAACATAACGATATTGTTTTAAGAATGCCTCTTGAGGCGCGCACGTGATCTTCTCTACTACTTTATGCGAAGCAGTATCAATGACAAACAGTAAAACTTTTGCAGTGTTAATTATTTATAAATTGTCTCTGCTACTATTTTTAAAGTTAACATTAATTTCGGTGCCGATTCTTAAAATTCATACAACCATAACTTTGAATACGTTCTGTTACGTCTGTCATTCAACGGGATAATCGGAGCCCACGGACTTGCATTCTAGATACTCTAGTTTAGTTATTTTTTTGTGACATCAAGTGCGGCACGAACAATTCGGGCCTAGTGTTAAACGACCCGTCTAAACAGCTTCAGTGGCACTCAACGCTTTGAATTGTAAAGATCTGAGAGACACTGCCACTGCGCCCGTCATACTGAGATATAAAGGAGACAAATCCCATGTGCCTGTAGTTTTATCAGCACCTTCTAAAATCCGAACGCAGTAATGTTCAAATTATTACTTGACGGCAGAAATAGATATGGTGGCAGTATTTCCCTGGACGAACTTCTACATAAGGAGCTCAACTGCTACTCAAAAATTATTCAAGTTTTAAACTAATTAATATAACTCCAATTGGCATAGCGATGTTGGTAAATTTGTATACAGTTTTGAGGAGACCTGTACAGTACAATTTTATATCGCAAAAAGTGTTTATGATGAGAAATTACTTTAATTCTTGCCGACTTGGACAAAATCGATTTTTGCATTAGTTTTTTGTTCTACTTCTGGCCAATGTTCTATGTCATATACTGGTTAGTAGCGCACCGCTTAAGTAGATTTGTACTTACTTATGAAATCTTCCTTATTTTGCCTTACCGAGCAATCATTCTTCGTCGCGTCTCCAGGAAAATGGCAATAATTCCTTAGGTTTTTGCTGTACTAAATCATTCGGCGCCTCACTCTCGCTCCAACGCAATATTCTCGCCGTTTAATTAGGATATTAGGCTTTACACACATTTGCGATTTAAAACAATTTCATTTTCAAATAGTCGTCTACCCAAATTAGCACCAAAACCAAGCATTATATTTCCGTTTGTTTCTGTCTCTTAGTTTTTTTAACTTCCGATTTCCAACAAAAACTTTAAATATTTTAAATTCATTAACTTTTTTTGTCTTCATTTATGTGAGATGTTATCGTGTTTTAATCAACAATTTTATATTTTAACTGCGGCCATTTTTGCTCCAAGGTTCAGTGCTAGCAGTTAAGAAGACTGAGAAAATATCAAACTGCATAATTAAAAATTTTGTTAATAATTCGTCTACAAAAGTCTTTGATTTCATTGTAGACAAATATTCCGTTGTTCTTTTGATTAATCATTGTATTAAAGTCACTCATAGTGACTGCCATAAACCAACTACACGATTCTAAAAACAATGTGACCGTGTATGACGAGTCTGTACATCACTTAACGGTGCCACGATTAACATATCCTGGCAAATGTGTAATGTGTATTTCCAAACATAGATGTGTTTCATTCATTCATGACAACATTCATCCTTGTCCTGGATCTATCCTTTGGGAGGACGATTGCGAAATCGTGGTAATAATGTTACATTAGAAATGGTATGCAAATAAAGGCTTATAAACCAATTTCGATCTTTATTATGGCGGTAATATTGTCAAAGGTAAAAAGGCTCCCATTTTAGTAATGTTGAATATTATTCATGAATCAATTAAAAATTAAAAGTGTAACATAACAATGACACATACATCTGATTGCGAAGTTATATTATTTTATTAAGTGGATGAAATCCAATAAACCGGCATCCTTTGAGGTAAATAAAAAAGTATTAGACAACAACACAGTCGTATGTTGCTCTGATTCCAAAGTAAGTAGCTGAAGCTTGAGAAAATCGGGAACAACAACGGTACCACTAACACCCAAATCTGAGACAAAATAGAAAAGTTAGTTTTTCTACACTGACCCCCGGCAAGTCTCTCTACCACAGAGGTAATTGAAAAATCTTTAAATGCATATTCAAAAACTTATATTCACTAATTTATTGGTTATTTGTATCTATAATTTGGCGTATCGTAAGCGCATATGCACGATAGCGGTCAAATAGCAAGCATTGTTAAATCTTAGAAAATAATAAAATGTGTGTTTTTCCGAATCATTTGCAACATTACACCCCTTTCTTCCTCCATTCTTGCCATTTGTTGGCTTTTCTGTATTTTTGCTCGTACCTATTCCTTTTCTTCTTTATATTTTATGTCATCAAGTGACAGGGCAAACAAGTCGTAGGACTGGTGGTAAGCGACACGCGTATCCATAACAGTTGCAGTGCCACTTAAAGCTTTTAATCGCAAAGATCTGAGTGGCTTTAACATTGCGCCCGTCACTCTGAAACATAAAGTTGATAAGTCCCATGAGCCCGTAGTTTCACCAGTGCCCTTAGTTTTTCAAAAGGAGTTCCTGGATCTACTACTACTAAACGACTATCTCTCGATATCCAAGAAGTGGTAGAATGAAGAAATTGTGTCTTTATAATAACTGCAATATGCCTGAGGTTCAAATCTTATTTCTTAGCCTTTGACATGAATTTATACATCTTACGGGACACACTATGAACCTCAAGGACCATAGAATCTCATATTGGCTCAATATGGGCTAGAAACACTGCAAATTATTGCAGATTTGTAAACCTTATCCAACGTACAAATCCCATCACGATTATTCCTATATAGATTTACGTGTTATTCCGTAGTTACGTATTATACGTGTTAGATGTACGATTATTCCTTTTGATATTTAAATAAGACCCTTAATTTGCAGTTTAAAAGTAAATCCTCAAGTTTGTTCTTACACATCCCACGTGCTACAGTTAAGCTATGAGTGTTCTACCTTCCAAAGACATTGTACTTTATCACACAAGTCATCGCTATGATACTTTCTCACCAATATCAGATGTTGCGAACAATATAATCGGTTTAAGACTTTATATTGCATTAAACATGCCAATACACTGTTCTTTGTGTTATCTTGTTTAATATCTCTATTGTAGAACTAAAATGAGCCACGTAGCGGTAGAAACGTCACACCATGACCAACAAAGAAATTCTTAGGAAATGTGTAAGTTTGTCACGCAGCTCTGGCACCGCCCAGGCATGTCCTGTAAGTTGTAGGTTGTAGTGTGACGATGTCCTTATAGAGGTGTACCATTTCTTGACGTATCAAGAACTGTTTACGGTAGCATCGATTTTTTGAACTTTTCCACAAAAATGTTACATCGTTACGTCGTTACGTGCACAAACATGTTACATCGTTATAAAACGTATATAACAAAAATTTTGACGTTTAATGAAATAAATAAAAAATTTAGAAAAAGAATTGGAGAACGATTTAAAAATTCCGAAAATGTGTGGCCAGGAACCAGGGAAAAGGGTGATAAATAGGTGTGATGACGATGAAAAAGGTCATCACAAAGTTATTAAGAATTGCACCATGCTTAAACCCTCTCCTTACAGAGAGCGCAGCAGCAGCAGTGGAACGTATGTATAATGAGTTGATGACGTCGATGGTGATAGTGAATTACCTATAAAGCGACTCTTGTCCACTAAACGGCATTTTGCTTTGGGGCAATGCCGCCGATATCAATAGAATATTTGTCCTGCAGAAACGTGCAGTTAGGGCAATTTACAATCTGGGCCCCAAAGTATCTTTGAGAGATAAGTTTAAGGAAATTAACATTCTTACACTAGCCTCACAGTACATTTATGAAAATGTAATTTATGTTAAAAGGAATAGTAATTTGTTTATGAAAAATAGTGACAGACATAACATTAATACGAGGAATAGAAATAAACTAGCTTTTCTTGATAGTCGTCTTCACAAAGTCAAAAAATCATTTAAGGGGCAATGTATACGCTTCTATAACAAGATTCCGGTTGATATACAAAATTTGCCTTTCACGAGGTTTAAAACTATAGTGAAACAAAAACTTTATACTAAAGTTTATTGTACAACTTCTGCGTACTTGGATGACAAAAATCCGTGGTAGTAACCCGTTTAGCTCATGGAGGTAGTCTCGATCTCTGATGTTTCTGATGTACAATATTAAATGTTATTTACAAAGAGCAACCCCTAGAGTTTCTTGCTCATTCTTCTCAGGGGAATCTGCCTTACGAATGAGCGGTAGAGTTTAACCATTGTGACGATTTCAAGTGTAATAATGCTTACCTATGAAATAAAGATTATTTTGAATTTGAATTTGAATTAAAAATATTAAAGGTGAATTACATGTTGTAGCTTTGAACAAATTTAGATTCATACGCCATTCCAATTCCATAAACAAATTGTCTATTCGAAAGTGCGTCTACGCACTCTCACGGCGTATTGTTAATGCTATCTTCGATCTGCTCTCACACGCTCGTAATTAAACATCTATTTAGTTTAAACTCGGTGATTATTGTGAATTGTAGATTGCTTATCGATTACTTTGTTGCTTTGTCTGGATTTAGATCAAATAACTGTATTTTCTACTTACTGGTTTATACCGCTGATTAGTATAATTACCTTCTTTTGTACATTTTATTCAAGTTAATCTACTGAACGCTACATATCTGGACTAATTATTATAATTATCATCACATGTCCACATCGGTTACATGGGGTTGTAGTATATTTGATTCAAGTGTTCTTTCCTGAGGACTCGTCTTGGCCATAGTTGAAAAGTGGTCTGCTTGATGGTTTTATATCGAATACCATCACCGTTCCTCCTACAGTCTATTGGAAAGCCTGAAAGACGCCATCTTTGTGTCAATGACTTAGAATCCGAGAAGGCATTTATTTACCTTACATCAGATGAGATAGAGGTCGAGGGTTTGCCTTTTTATACAAAATTTTGCGTTTTTGTAGAGAATATAATTGAACTAACAGTATTTTTATTGAAGTAGATATTTTTAATGACACCTATAACTGATTCAGTAGTTTGCATTAGAATTGTGAAGTTAAGAAGTTTCATTCTCGTATTTTTCCAATTATACATTGTGTTTGTATATATTTTTATTTTATACCCCCCATTTTATAGCACCCCAAGTGCTGCTATTTTGAGTGAATATTCATTGTTTTTGTTTTTGTTTCTTAGTCTGATATCATATGAGAATATTGTTTCATTAACATATTAAGATAAATATAAAAATTTATACTGTCTTGAGTATTATTTTTAAACTCTTGGCTGGTTTATACTCCACGGTTTCTTAATTTGGTAACGCTTTTCTAATATCCTTTTTTTTATTTTTATACCCACACCTATAATTTGTTTTTCTTGCTTTGTACTATTTGTAAGACTAAAATAAATAACCATGTTATTTTAATAATGATATTAACAAATTGTAAAACAGTTGAACGCATGGTTGATCAACTAAACGGTGGTCGCTTTAATCAGTCAAAGTATCACCTTTTGATTAAACCCGGTTACAGTTGGTTGGTTACGATTATGTCCTTTTATTTCCTTTTTTGTAGAATCTATATGAATCTTTAAGAGGTCACATTTGTCAAATTTGTTTAGAACGCAGTAAAGTATTACTGAAAGTTGGTCATTTATTGAAATTTTGCTATATAAATATCTGCATTCAACTGTTCGTGACACTCCTCAAGACAAAGGACCATATTGCCAAATTTGCAACGAAAAACAATCATTCATTCATTCAGTACACAAGCGGATAATACACTGAAAATCATTAACTTTAACCGCTCACGCGATACATGCAGCCGTAGACGCATACCACACCTAGAGGCGCCGGTGATGATTTTATACCGATTTATCGGATATCGAAGTTATAACGGGTAAAAGAACTAATATTAATTGCTATTTCGGTAACTACTCTATCAAACCATGAAGTTTTTAATGCCTGGGTCTGTCATTTAAAAAAATAAACAACTTCAAAAATACGTCATGACAATTGTGTGTGTTATTGTTTGGACTGGTGATTTCGGTGTTTATTTATTGAAAACATACCGTAAGTAGCGTTTTTTAAGTTTACCCTGAATATAAATGCTTATAAACTATACTATAAGGAGTAATTTCATGGTAAACGTTTGAACCACTCAAACGGAATATTATCATATTTATCCAAGTACACCAAAAATTTCATTAGTGCTTTTTAGTGCAGGATTTGCAGTGTATTACTGCATTTTATTTGAGATGTTTTTGTTGGTAGTACGGAGGGTATTTATTGAGCAATGCAGAATAATAATTTTTATTTATAAAAACTTGTATTTAAACTGAATCCTTTTCTAATTTGCGAAACCAAATAGCCGCCATTTTGCGGTAGGAGGAGCGCATCGCGTGAGCGGTTAATCAAGTTAGCATATTAAGACACTCGATGGGATCAATCGATCATAACGCGATTAAAATCATTATTTATAATGGTTGCAAGGAAACAAGTTATATGTCCTCCTTGTGAAAGAGTTACTCCAGGATAGTATTGCTACTTTACCTATTTCTGCCGCCAAGCAGTAATGTCAGCATTACTATGTTTCGTTTTGAAGAGTAAGGTTGCTGGTGAAATTGCAGGCACACGAGACTTATCAACTTAAGTCTCAGGGTGGCGGGCCCAGAGGCAATGCCCCTAAGATCTTTTTTTTAAAGCTCTGAGTGGCACTGCAATTGTTATGGATAGGTGTGTAGCTCACCATCAGGTGCACGACTAGTTCGTCCCGTCACTTGAAATTATCATAACAAAAAAAATATTATTGTTTTTATCGCATTGTTTTTTTCAGTGTACCTTTGTCTAAAATTCTCAAATAATAATTATAAATTTATTTCCTTCACACACAATTTCAACCATAATTAAACATCCTTAAGTAATAAAACATTTGTTGTCTGTGAATGCTGGAGCCTAAACTAGGATACCCTGTGCTATAGGTCTCCAGGCCTTCGCCTACGGATAAAGTATCAATAAAACATTGACTGCGTCACGAATGATTGTTATGAGAGAAAGTTAATCCAAAATTTAGTTTAAACAAATCAAAAAATTATAAATATAAATAAAGTTCAAGACTAGAGGGCAAGTATTTTGTTGTGTGTCTGTGAGTGTGTGTGTGTGAGTGTGTGTTTGTGTGTGTGTGTGTGTGTGTGTGAGAGTGTGTGTTTGTGTGTTTAAAAAAAATTAAAACAAGATTCATAAAATCGAAACAAAATATTTAATTTACATAACTTGTGTTCTAAATACACTACCGTATTAAAGTAATTGGGAGTAACGGATCATAATTTGGAACAAAATACACTAATTCCTTGAAGTTATGTAAATAAGTATACTTTACCTTTTCCGATCTCTGTTAATAATACAAAGGAAAAATATATTTTCTATGACACCAACAGACGCAAAATAAAACCAACAACATCCGTGTGGTACCCAATAATACAGAGTTGGGAATTTCCAGTACTGCTTGTCGCCCCAAAAAAAGAACAATAAACAGTTTAACTAACCAAAACCACGGAGTTTCGGGCCATTAGCCACCAAAGGTGAGGATGTTATTGATTCTATACAAATGTCGTTAGCTAACCAACCAACCGATAAATGTGTTAGGGATAGTTTAGTAAGTGTATTTTTCCGATAATTTAGTCTATAGTGAACTAACGTCGTTAAACTTGTTCTATTGAAGACAAAATAACATCGCGCGTTTTAACTCGAACCGATGTAACTAACATTTTGTACCTTTGGTATAATGAAGCCACATGACCAATCATACGGCAAAAGTGATTTTATTACATGAAAGTTTCTTGGTAGGTCAATGCACGAAAGTGATAAAAACAATGCTTATTCATGTATGTATGACTGTATGAGACACGAGGGCGGTTTGATACGTGACTTTAAGGTTAAATAAAAACTTTTTTCGGAATTTATTTTTATTTCTTAATTCAGAACTCATTACTAAGCAAGTGACACAACTTTTCCAAATTAGCACGAAAATAAAAAAAATAGAAATAAAAAGTCACATGGGCGCTGCCACTGCGCCCGACACCCTGTGACGTAAGTTGACAAGTCCCATGTGCCTGCAATTTCGCCAGCACTCTGATCCTTCAAAACCGGAACACAGTAACGCTAACATAACTGCTTGGTAATTATTGCACCAAAGCTGTGAATTTATCCGAAAAAGCTATTTAGTATTCATATTCATATTCTTTATTTGCAAGTTACATGGTTATATAACGGGTGTTCTTATGCTTATGGTACTTGACATGTAACACCCCGTGGGGGCACTGCAACATTCTGAGGGCACTATATCCTTACTTTACTAAAACATATATATTATTAAAACAAAATTAAAAGCAATTCAACAAGAAAATTCTACATTATATAAATAAAATTAAGAACGATTAATAACACGTACGTTATATCCTTAATTAATAGTAAGTTGCGTCTGTTATATAATATGTGGGACATTAATGTCATGTTCAAAAACTTTAAGAGCGTTTGTGGTCTTCGTCAGATTCGTAGCAATTCCAAATTCGAGAAATGACGGTTCGAAATGTCACAGGGATCACTTGTCATGACATCTGAAGTATGTCCGAGATTTCTAGATTTGTATAGCTTCGAATTCGGAACCAACACGAGTCGGATGTAGTGCGCAAACGTATTAAACCAACTGAATCACGTGTGATGTTTTTAAAAAACCATATAATATATCTAAATGGGGTTGCAGTATTTTTCCATCTTCGGCATTCGATGTTACTAACAACTGTAATTATGTACATCTATCCGTTGACAATGCCCCTTATCTTCGTTTTATATCACTCTTGTAGCACACTCGGATGATTTATCTAATAGGCCTTAATCGCAAGTCATTTCATGTAAGGCCTTCGTTGGTCACGATCTTCTTTAATTGTCATTGTTCTTTCTATCCTTGGGCTATTTCTTGGGACTATTATTGGGCGGAAATATTTTTGAAATTTATACGAAATAATTTTATTGTTTTTATCTTTTATCTTATCATCATTGTAATCATTCCAGGTGAGCAGGTCTTCTTTAAACTAATGATTATAGTCCAGAACGCTGGCTCTGTTCGAGTTTTGGGAACTCGGGTCAGCTTTTCAATACAGTGTTATTATAATCCCTCGACACACTGTTTTCCGAAAACTGCTACTTAAGGCTAGAGTAAAAACGTATTGTTTAGACAAACGCGTAATATCATCGGTGAAGTCAATGCTTCGCTACGGTGAGATTGTCGCTACAGACGTGTCTATTCCAAAACTATTGGTGAATTCATGATAAATCTATTATAATATGTACTAGATTTAGTTTTCGTGCGAAGGTTGATTCGTAAGCCTGATAAATGTATCTATAATTTAAAGAGTCAGCTACCTGATAAGTATACACGAAACATTTCGTCCAACATGAGAATAGTAGCGGTCGAACGGTATCGTAGTACTAGTGGTCGTACGGTAATATAGCTCTGAATATTCAGTAGACATGTTACTAAAGGTGAATGAAAATATCATGAAACATGCACGTCGATAGAAGGTTCATAGCCTTTGCAAAACGTCTGAGTTCCCAACTCGGATTAAGCGTGTCAGATGACCTGAAAATCTCTTCACGTGTGGCGAATTATGACTTAAACCATCTTCTTAAAGATATGGCTTCAACGATGATGATGTAGTGTCCTAATTAAGCCAATAAGGAGAAGAGTCTTCAAAAAGGCCAATGGCCAACGTTTGGGTAATTCCAATTATAAGGTACTTCTCGAAAAACGACCATAACTTGCCAATAATGATTCCACGTACCGCAAACCCATCTAAAATAACTCCATCTTCCGATGGTATCTCGGCAGACAGCAACCGAATGGCGCGACAGTCGTTATATCATATGGCAACCATGCGTGACTCCCTGGCATTGTTTGTGTGGAGTTTGGATGAAAGAAATAGTAATGGAAGAGTTGAGTGATGGGCAAAAATGTTGAAAAAGTTCGAAGTTATAATATTGTGTGTTGTATTTATTAGGTTTAATTCTTTCTTCAAATGTATATTTATAAACATATCATCATGAACTATTATGCGTCCCGTTGCTAGACATGAGAGGACTTACATGTTTTGCAAGGGATGTACACCTTCTTCAGCCGGCAGATTTCATCGCGATGGTTTCTTTTACCGTTACGGAGTGGTAATGATGCTAAATATTAGCGTACTGTCCGTAACTTAGAAATTAAAGTCATAGACCGCCACAGTTATATAAACATAAACGACCTCTTTTTTATAAATTTGTACGTCAATCACACCTATAACTTTGAAATGGTACCCCTCGTCTACAAAAGGTTCGTTCAAGGTCCTTGTTATAAGACCAACTCATAGCGACCTTCGATATCTGTGCGTTGTAAGAATACCAAAGACCTTGAGGTTTTGGAAATTACCCAATTAGTGAGTCGGTGACTAACAATAGAACAACATTAATGAACTATGGCCCAAAAATGTCTCCCTGGGGTAAGTCCTTGTTAAGGAGTTCGAATTGTTATGTTAGACACCTTATAAAAGGCCTGACTAAA
Organism: Hyposmocoma kahamanoa; assembly: GCF_003589595.1. NCBI lineage: Eukaryota > Metazoa > Arthropoda > Insecta > Lepidoptera > Cosmopterigidae > Hyposmocoma > Hyposmocoma kahamanoa. Next base: position 1,437,038 of record NW_020653715.1, read on the forward strand.
AACATTTTTAATGAAAGATCGTGAACGGTAATGAGTACGTCAGGAAGAAATCTTTACCTACTCTTTTGGGAGGTACAGATGATGGTATGTATCTCGTCATAGTTATTGTTGTAATACTGTGGTTATAGTTTTGATACAGGTTAATACGATGGCCAAGGAATTTCTTGAGGTAACAGTAAAATGGTACTTTTCAGTAAAATTAAACAATATGAAACTATTATGATTGAAATAAAGTTTAACAGTCAGAGACCACGTTATAATGGTTGTGTAGTAATTGAAGGCCCTTGTTAAAGAATTCAACCAACCGGCACCACACTTGACATTGTGAAGGAAATCGTTACATTTGAGGTTGTGTTCTTTTCTTGTGTATTCGATGGAACCGTGATTGCTCGTTTGTCAGGAAATTTTTTGCATATGTTTGCATACTTAATTGATTTTCAATTTGTTGCGAATTATATAAACTTAACTCTAATCAATGTTCGATAAGGTATTGATTACATCGATGATTTTAGAGGCTAGTAATATAGGATTATATTGGTTTTCAGTTCTGTTTTTTAATAACACTATAATATATAATTTCCTTCTAATCTTCGCATTTGTAAATTATCTTTACATTTCTTTGTCTGTTAACACACAGTATTTTTCATAAGGTTTCTAGGATTTAAGAATACCTGTGCCCCTCTGTTAGACACCTATTATGATTTGGTATAATACAATTAGTTGATCCAAAACTAAAATCGGAAAAGTGGATTTAGCAACAAGTAATGTATTCCTATCAACATTTTTTCATTCCAGACAAAAAATTGTGTCCATGCGAACAATATTTGCATATTTCATTGTGACAATTACACCAATATATATCTTCACTTTTCCAACCTTTCCTGTTTGGGTTTTAGCTCCTAAATCTTCCGCAGTAAGTATGTTGTTAAATTTTGTTAATGGTAAATTTAAATTAGTTTTTCAAAAAATAGCAAATTTGTAACTTGCACGTATTGTTCTTTCAAATTCGGCTTTTACGCTTTTATTAACATTAACGTAGAGCTGGGAGTATACGTTCATGTTGTTAAACGAGAGTGGATAATTATTTGGTATTATTACTAAATAGGATCACGTAATTACATCGTTTTAGTAAGTTAGTGCGAATTATCAGACGTCACAGAACGTTTAGAGTGATATTGCATTTTTATCGATATTTTTTCATTCAGTTCATATTGTTACAATAGGGTGTCTAAGGTGTAATGAACTGTTTTAATTTCAACATATATTTTGTATTAAGTTTTTTCATAGTATTTTAAAACGTTTTCAAATTTTGCTGATACGGTTAGGTTAGATGCTGTTCAGTCATCTGTGTATATTTTTTCATAGTATTTTAATTGTTTGAGAAAATTCTTCATACTTTGTCGTAATAGCGCAAAACATTAATTAGTTATGAAAAATGGAGTTACTCATGGTTATCTTTAGCTTTTACAGCGGGTCCTGACTGGTCTAGAAAGACCAGTCAGGACAAGGTTGACTCTCAATTGGTGGTCAACGGTTCGAACCCTTGTGGAAGCTTTTACTTTTAGCTCCGTACATTTGTAAATTATTAGTAACAATAGCTTTCACTACTCGCACATATTGTTAGAACTTGAGTATCAAAGAAGGTTCATAAGTCTTCAAAAGCTCGTGAAGTCCCCAATACACATTGAGCCTGTGGGGCCAGCTTAAAACCTCTCTTTTGAGAAGACATACCCAAAGTTGGATGTATAAATGGGTTGACGACGATGATGAAAAGTAGCTGTTAAAGTATGACGCTGGCATGTTGCTGTTTTCAGTGGAACGATAGTAACTGTTGGAACCTCTATGGTTATCCTGGTCATCGGATCAGGTTTTTGTATTCTGATGTATATTCTATTGAATGTCAATAAGTTTGGGTAAAAATTGTTTTATTGGATTATCGGTAGCGTGGTCATCGAAAACACAAAGAGGTGAGACTCTGTGAACGACTGACACGGAGTTTGTATCTTCACAGACAGATATATGGCTCACTCGTCTCTATAAAGAAGCACGTGGAGAAGCTGTCATTCATAGTCTTTACGTCCACGACTAGGGCGCAATCAAGCTCATTAAAGATGTGGTGTTTCACCATTATTATTATTAGGGTGGCTTCATTCAGGGGGCCTACCATAACCTTTCAAAAAACAATCTTATTTTAATGTAAGCTTAAAGTAAGCTTATTATAACATTACTCATATTCGTACCATGACAAACCTGTCAACCAAGTAATGGTATTATCGCCAAAGTGACTGAAAGAACAAATGATTTCCCAATATTGTCTATTCCTTACTAAAATAGGAAAGAAATAACGCTATATGAACTGTCTTAATGCCATCTCCTTCTTTTTTTGATGTTCCGAATTGTCCTATCGTAGTACAATGTTAAATTACTTAATATTATTTACATTCAGAGAATTTTAACTGCCAAAAAGATAAAAGTATGTAATAATGAAATCTATTAAAATTACGTTGTTTTCAATTATGTGTCCACATTTTCATGAAGAAAAATAAATAAAACAAGTTGAGTCTTGATTGTCACGTTGTGAATTCGGAACTACAGTCTAGAGCCAACGGTTAGTTTCGCTAAGGAGTACATAGATGGCGCTGTCCTAATTTTACGAAATAAACGTCGCGTATTTTTATTTAACGAGAAATTATTTATATTATAAAAAAACAACATATTGAAGAGATATATGTAAATAACTAAGTTAACTTTTAATCATTACAAATCAATATTAAGACAATAAAACTGAAAATAATATTATTTCCATTGCATCCGTGTAAATATTTTAAGATTGCTAAATTTGACATAAGAGCGTTTATTACTCTAATGTTAAAGTCGCGTCATAGTACGAACTGAGTGAATGAATAATCACAAAGCAGCCAATAAAACATCATAGTTTTAACATTACAATAAGCTTAATTTAAGCGTGTCATAGTACGAAAAGTCAATGTAAGGTTAAAGTAATATTGTTTTAAGAGGTTGTGGTAGGCCCCAGGGCCTATGCATCCCCTCATTTTTGCGACCATTGACTGATCTATTGTGATCACCACTAATTACAGTGCAGAGCCAAGGCCTACAGCATTGAGGAACTGAAGGACTTTTCTGGCTCTGACAGATTTAATGTCCTTTGGTTATGGCATGTGCCTTCACAGTAAAGAATTTCCTAAGTATATGAACAAGGGTTTCATCCGCCTTGTAGCAGAATCTACATTCTCTATTTTCTCTCTGCCCAATATTTGAGATGTGGTTGTTCAAGCCACAATGCCCTATTAAGCCATTGCTCTAGTGAGCATTTTTATGCCATTTCTGTCCAATGACAGGGCTTGCCTACAGTGTTTAGCACCGTAGGCAGATATCATGGCTTTTGAATGCTCAAGACGCTTGCCCTGTAGCCACACTTCTCGGGAGAGATGTGTGTTCTCATTTAACAGAGTGAGCTTTGCCAGGCTGTATGCTGTGCCTCTGAAGGGTTCGGGTCCAATAAAGGTTTCCCTAGACCAGTGTTTTACAATAACACAAAACATATAGATATGAGCTATAAGTTTCTATGTGAGCTACATCAAGATATAATAATAATAATAACGCACACACTCAACATAGTTCGCGGTTGCTATGGACACACACATTGACAACCACAAATTATATACCCAAAACAACAACAAATATTTCTCCCGGCCCGGGAATCGAACCTGGGACCTCCGCGTGGCAGTCCGCCATGGTACCCGTTCGGCTACGGAGGCAGTTAAAGAGAAAAAGACCAATGTTCTCTACGTACCGTCTGCAGGTAGCTGTCACTTTAAATAAAGACCATCCCAGGAATTGCTTTCTTAAATTACGATCTTCACTGGGAGTTGAAGACAGACCCTGATCTGCTGTAGTGGGAGTGTTGGAACCTCTATGTATTCTAATGTATATTCAAATATTGAATGTCAATACAAGTTTGGGTAAAAATATTATTGTTTTATTAGTAACCAGACCGGAATTTTATATTAATATTTGCCTATGAGCAAACTCTTGTGTTTAGCAAGAACCAGGTATTAGAAAAAAAAAAAATTTTGTTCACACAATCTTCTATTCATGGTTCTTGAATACGTAGCATAGACAGAGTCCATAGAACCGTATACTGGAACTAAATTAAGTCCCAAATCGTTGTGACTCACAGCTAATTAAACAAATTTATTGTTAATAAAGTGTAAATTTACGTCCAAACATCGTTTCTCTTGAACTTCGATGGCTTTATCACTATTTACAATCTCACAGTGTCTTATAAGAACTGTCGTCTATTTAGAATGTTTTATTGTTACTTTGAAAAATGTCTTCAATATATTTTTAAACTCTACGTCCGGAGTATTAAGGTTGAAGTGACAATTTTATAGTGTTTTGATAAATGTAATGTTACCTTGGTTTGTTATAATTACTTGTTATTAAGTGCTAAGCTTAGCACTTCCATGGATGTGAAAATTTATATTTGAGATAAACATGTTGAGTCGCTTTTTGAATTTGGATTCTGTTCCAAATTTGTATTGATTTAAGTTGCAATTCTAATAAGTATGATGTTTTCAAAGAATAATATTAATGTCCATACAAAGTCGGGAACAAAATGTGCTTGATATCGGGTCTTTGAAAGTATTTTGCTGGATTTTCAATATCTACAAATATTTACAGTAGCAGCAAGTGGCCTTTAGAGACTACGTTGCAGTGGTAGCTCAAAAATAGTTAGCCTAGACTGAGTTAATAAACCTAATATTACAAGGGAACTCTAAAAAGTGGTAACTAATAGTTTCTCACGACCAATGGGTTGAAACGTAAATAATTTATAATAATATCACGGTGTATGCGTCATCAACATCATCATCATATCACGTGTTATCACTATCACGATCGGTGATTTTCCGAAACGATCCGCTAAAACACGTTTACATAAGAAGTTTGTTTCGGTGTCTTTGATCTTTGTTTTTATTTCTTTGGATTGTTAGAATTGAAGTTGTAAATGTTACATATGTTTAGAATTAGTTGTGTGAGGTTTCAACTTCATATTGGACTCTAGTTTATTATTTTCAATGTTACTATATTTATATTAAAATAGATAAGACAGAAAAGAGTCAAAATGAAGTACAGAAGCAACGAGCGTCACATTATCTACTCTCAGACTATAGCAATTCCAATAAAATGTGCTTTTGCACTATAATATGCTTTAATGACAATGGAAATGTTAGTATCGATGTTGAAAATTTGGCATGACATTAAATGAAGGTAACAAATATCACAAGTTCAAGACTACGCACTCTAATTGTAGAAAAACAGGAAAATAGACAACATTTCTACCTTTCACTCATCAAATCAAAGGTCCATCGGGGCCATGACTCTCAGCGTCAGACTTAGTAAGCCGTCGCATTGTCTGAAGGTGGTGCTTTTCAACCTTGCAATTTTCTGATACACCCTTGTTTGCATATAATATGTCCTTCCATAAGAGCGTGGCGTGTCGCTTCATAAAAAAGAAAGAAAAAAGAGGAGGCTACACAGTCCATACAGATGAATCTAAAACAACTAGGCAATGTTATTTGCGTGTATATAAATTTGATATTCGAAAGTGGATGTAACATTGTATTTTGAAATAAACTGTTGAATTTTTATAAGATGTTGAGGTAACGACTCTACATTCACTGATAAATCACATTCATAGACGTTGACTCCACCAAACCTTTGAAATAGGTATATGAAGTATGTGTCAACAATATTACTAATACCTTTACGTTAGAATGAATCATTGAAAATGTTCTCATCTGTCTTAAAATTATGATCCAATTTAAAAATATCAATTGCATTAATAAGTTTGTTATAGTGTTTAACACCAATATTTTTTTTTCTTTAACTTTGTACATTGTCAAACGAAATTCATTCATCTGTCACGATTATATGAGCTAGAGTAGGAATATAAAGTACAAATTTAAGTTTGTCACTATGAGTCACTAATTCCCCTCCGTTTAAATGGTGTAAAATTGTCAGTTCCTTTTGAAACGATGCCAATTTGTATAATAGTGGTCATATGTGTGATACAACAGTTTGCCTTTGGCCTGGTTTTCTATAGGACGTCTTTTTGTTTCTTCGTTTTTATATAGCTGCTTGTTGACAAACATATGAAATCCAAGATCATGGGATCTCGTTGCATTGTATAAAACGATGTCAAAGACAATTATGGACCAATTGGGAGATACAGAAGGCAGCTCCTTTGTCCATCGAACTAGCTCAATCATATGAACTCTGACAGTATTTGTGTAGATCTCATGGATTTTTTCATAATCTGGTTCTTTACATATTTACCAATTTTTTTGGGCAAATTTGAAATTATTCTTTTTATTATCACCAATTGAAATACGTTTCGGTACATCTTGTGTTGATGTAAATAGAAATTTATTAAATTTTTTATTGAATTGATATTCAATTATTATTTATGTGAAATTACTCTACTAGTTTGTTATAATTATTAATACAAAGATCGCACACTCTGAAAAAATTCCTTCGATCTTCTAGTCTAGTCTTCTAGCATACCGTGGCAGAGTCTATACCAACTAAGCCGCGGAACGAACCAGCGGACCTCACGATTTTTTCTGTTTATTGTCGAGTCTTTGTATTTGGTTTTTTCAACGACTTTTTAACCGTAGCGCCATCTATGAGAAATCTTAAGTATTTCGTCAACCAGTCAGATACCTTTACAGCTACCAGGCCTGGCTAATTTTATTATTTCTTTTTTAATTTTAGAAAATAAACGTCAGTACTCAAACTATAGGTACGCAATCGTGAGAAAGAACCCTATGCAAACGCTTCCCCAGCCAATCGTGGCAACCGCAAGCGCCGGTCTACACATCTAGTTTTGAGGCCACTGGGATAGCGGAACACAAATTCAGGCTAAGTACGCTTTTATAATGTACATTGCTCAAGGGCAAAAGTACTAAAAACTGTTGAACTTTTTTTTATAATATCAAGTGACGAGACAAATAAGTCGTATGTCTGGTGGTAAGCGACAAGCTTATCCATGATAGTCGCAGTGACACTCAGAGCTTTAAATCGTAAAGATCTTTGGGGCACTGCCACTGCGCCCGTCACTCTAGGACGTAAGTTGACAAGTCCCTGTAATTTCACCAGCACTCTTACCCTTCCAAACCGCAACGCAGTAATGCTCACATTACTGCTTGGCAGCAGAAATAGGTACAGTGGCAGTACTTCCCTACTCTACTGCTAAAGAACGTCTTTTCTTAATTCTTATTTTTTCTTCCTCTATTTTTAATTTATCCTCTATTTTCTAGTTCCAATGAACTCGCATATTCATAATGAATCGTACTGCGATAAGTTCAAAGCATGAATAGTTAAAATTATCTGTTCTTAAAGGCTTAATTAACTACATTATACAGCATCGTAGCCCCTCTAGACTACAGATATGCCAGAATGTTATTAACAATTACCAGTATTTATCGAGTTCTTAGGTTTTCGCGTCACGTAGGAAATGTTTTCAAACAGTAGTGAAAAAAGGGTGGTTTCCATTAATATTAGACAAAACTGATTGCTGACTTTAGCATCTTAATCTGACGTGACTATGGGACCTGTAAAGGGCCCGAAACGTTGGTTTGTTTTTAACTTTTAGATTTGACCTCTACTTGCTGAAGTTGTTGATGTGGGACAATGTTTCATAACAATCAACATTATCTTGATCAGTGAGATGGTTTTGATTAATAAGAAACAGAAGAATAGTTCAAATTACCGCCGTTGGATAAATAAGAGAATGTTATACTCGTAGACATAGTCAAAAGAGGTGAATGCAACCAATGAGGCATTTACAGCTTTACAAAATATAATAAAAACTGTAAACGTTTTTAAAAATTTTGTCGTTTAATGGATGAGAGAACGAGTCTGCTACCCATCAACAGGCAGAAATACTAATTTGGTTTATTTTAGAAAGAAAGAAAGAAAAAAATAATGATTTTTCTTTAACAAAACATGCGCAATTTCTTTTTAGACGTTTTATTTTATCCCGGCTGATAATGGTAATTTGCTATTCAATTCAAATCCAACACGATGTCGCTTTCCGCTAATGTCCTCGCCACGGCCTATTAGCGGCAATGTACCAAATTGAGCTGCAGCTATGATTAAATTATCGCAATTTGCCTTCAGACGTGGCTCGGGTTACGAGATGAGTTCCGATCATGCATTGAGTAATATCCCGCACTTTACATCTGGATACTGGACACGGTAAGCTCAGGTACTTGAAAAGGTTGTCCTGAAAAGTGAATACCTAGCAATGGCGAAGGTAAACTCGGGTATTCATTAGTTTCTTCTTGCATCGCAACATTTGCTACGTACTTGGCCACTGGTACCTTGTGAATCATATTCACGTATTGATTTTCCAAATTTGTTCGGTAATTTTTTAGTAGCAGTAGAGCGCCTTGCGAAAGAGTTCGTCCAGGGAATTACTGCTGTATCTTACCTATTTCTGCCGTCTGCCATCATTCCGGTTTTGAAGGGTGCTTGTGAAATTACAGGCGTATGAGACTTGTCAACTTGTGTCTCAGGGCGCGGTGGCATTGACCCTTTGATCTTGGCGACTTAAAGCTCTAAGTGGCATTGCAACTGCTATAGACAAGCATCTCGCTTACCACCAGACACAAGACACGACTTGTTCGTCCCGTCATATGGTATCGTAAAAAAAATTGATGGATGGTGTCAGAACGAAGGAAAATTTATGGCATCTTAAAGGAAATTACAATTAATCTTCACTATGGTCCTAATTTCATTATCATTTATTCTTATTTCAATTTCCAAAACCTATACTCTTATCAACCGCCTCAATTTTTATTTTACTTCATCTACCTTTGATTTATATTCATAATCCAATAACTATACAATTTTGAACTTAAATTTCTTTTGCATAGGGAGTGATTAGGTTTAGTTATATGGTAAAAATATCTTTGTCACAGTATAATGGCGTTGGAATTATGTCAAACGTCAAATTAGATGGCTGCCTTCCTGTCGTTTGCGTTTTGTGTTACAATAGAAACGCTATTAAATGTAAATGGGAACTGCTCACACCGGAATGTAAGGGCTCTATATACTCGTAAGATGGTTAACAAGTTGCTATTAAAGAAGAGGATGCTAACATACAAAATGTTTTTAATGGAAGACATGTAAAGATAGACTAACATGCAAATTCAAGAGGAAATGATATTCTTAACATAGACAATTACGTGTGTTTAAAATCTTTAAAAAATACTTATTTATCACTAACGATTTAAGTAATCCTTTTGAGGAGGTAACTCTTAAAATACATTCATTGGCGGTCTGTTTGTTCTTATACCTTGTAATAATTGAAGCAATCAGTAAAGGGATAAGGTGGAAAATATTGGATGACGTAGAAATCTTGTACAGGAACTTCGTTTTGGCATTCATCGTGACTGGCATAGAAAACCTATATAATTAGACCTATGGCAAACTCTTATTAGACGAAACTTTTAATTTAATTCAAGAAATGTACATGACAGGACAAATACCAAATGATTTTCAGATTACTAAAACTGTTACTCTACGTAAAAAACTCAACACACTCAAATGTGAGGAACATAGAACTCTTGGCTTAATTTCGCATGCGAGCAAAATTCTCTTAAAAATAATTCAGCCTCGAATAACACCAATAGCCGAACAATATCACGGGCCATACCAATACGGTTTCAGACAAAATAGAGGAACAAGGGAAGCTATGGCCCTAAGACTAATAGTTGATAGAAGTTTGGACCTGGGCCTTGATACGTGCATAGCTTTCATAGATCTAAAGAAAGCTTTGATAAGTTAACTGGAAAAGAATGACGCAAGTATTGAAAGAAGCAGGACTAGATTACAGGGATAGAATAATAATTTACCAGCTACACAGAAAACAAGAGACGATGATTTAAGTGGGAGAAGAAAGGAATCAGCAAAGATTAGACAAGGCGTTAGACAAAGTTGTCCACTCTCACCTATTATATTTTATATATTTATATAACGTGCAATCAGGAAGGTAGTAGAATCAGAGAAGGTGTCAAGTTTAATGGTGAAATATTGCAATTCATTACATTCGCAGACGACATAGCTGCTTTAGCTGAAAACGCTCAGCAGTTGCAAGAGCCAATATCGAGCATGGATGCAGAGTTTACAGAACTTGAACTGAAGATTAATATTAATAAACCAAAATTAGTCACCAGTTGTAAAAATCCAATGTCCTATACCGTTAAACCAATCATAAAGCAAAACGACAAACCATAGGAAGAAATAAGTAACTTTAGATACTTGGACAGTTTGATAACCAGTGATTCCAGGTGTACCTCGGACATAGACACATTTCATGAATCGCAATGGCTAAAAGGGCTTTCAACAACAAAGAACACCTATTAAAAGCAAAAATTTCAAAAAAGGCTAGGAAACGATTAATAAAAGTGTATATTTGGAGTATTGCATTATATGGCAGTGAGACGTGGATAATGACACAGAGAGACAGAGAACGATTGGAGGCATTTAAAATGTGGTGCTGGAGAAGAATGGAGGGAACTAGTTGGACGGAAAGAAAGACCAATGAGGAGGTGTTAAGAATAGTGAATAAAAGGAGAAGCTTATTAAAGTAAATTAAACCGAAGGGGCAAAATGTTTGGTCAGTTGATGCGTCACGACAGTTTTCTTAGAAAAATAATAGAAGGGAAGATCGAAGGAAACAGAGGCAGAGCAAGACCGAGACGAAGTTATTTAGATCAGATAAAGGAAAAAGTTAATGTCGTGTCGTATCAGGAAATCAAGGCTAAAGCGCTAAACAGAGATGACTGGAGATTACTTCACCGACAAGAGCCTAGCTCTTAAATAAGAAGATGTCAAATTCAACATGCAATAATCAAGTCCAGTTACACTTCGGTGTAACGATCCATCTTACGCAAAGGTTTTTATATGACAAAGGCGCCTTATTGAATTTTCTATTGAGAAAAATGCGCGCCGTAGCATTGTCCTACATTATTATCGTGTCACTCTATATCACTATTGCTTATATTCTTCTGAATACTAAGAGAAATATAGGTCGATGTCCCAGTTTTCTCTAATGTAAAGGTTCCGATACATTGATTTTTCATTACCATACTCGTTAAACTCAGTTTTTTTTTATAAAAATTGAGATTTTAGGACTAAGATTATAAATGCAGAACAGAGAGAGAATAGCGTCTTTGTGTATAGTTTGTTGCGGTCCGTAAGTCACATTTCTATCAATATTCATAATAATAATAGCAAATCCTCTATGTTTGCAGTGGTCTATGTTTAGTTGTGGACTATTAGTGCTGACTTAGAAGACAGGTTAGGAGCTTACTTTTATAAGTGATAAAATTGGTAAAGGTCCCTTATAGCGCGTGGGTGTCCATCAGGGCAGGGGCTTAGGGCAAAAACTCTATAAGAAACACTCACCAAATTGTGTTACTAAAATATGTGTTTCTTACAAATGTATCAAATATTTCATAACACATTGCAATAAAGGTAACAATAGACAAATTCAAGAGTCTTACATGTTATTTCGTAAACAATTGTATTCGCACTTTGACAATGGGTTGAGAAATGTCACCCTTATGATTTCCTGCGTAACGATTTTGATATTAAAATTGCTCCAAATTTTCGTAATGATTTCTTACATATATGGTTGTGAAGTTTATTGCAAAGGTTCTTAGTTAAGGTCAGATTTCTGTTATACCCGCTTGGTCGTTGTGAACAGCTATTCAGGACAGTTGCTTCAGCTGCACCAAGCCGCTCGTGTATGTACTCCATAGTACTGGTGCCATCGTGAGATGGTTCTGCTAAATACCGTCTGGCCACTTGGCAATTCACTTGAAAAGCGAGGCATATAGGTGACTCGGAATTAGTAAAGGTGAAGCTTCTGAGCCTTGAACACTGCATTTGTATTCTCTAAAAAATCTGCATTACTTGTAACCATTCAGTTAAGTGCAAAGTCGCTAGGAAATCTAGGTTCTATTTACATTTTATTTTAATGTGTTCTTTGAATCTCACCGTTACTTGGTTTTTTTTTTTTTGGTATAATGAAAAAAGGAAGTTAAAGATAAAGAAAGTAATTGTTATGATAAACACATGTTATAAAAAAGCCCCTTAAAATATAGTACCAATATTACAAGAGGCGCCATCAAAACGATCGTCGGAAGCGGTTAAATCGGTGGTCCGATGGTCACGGTACACCGACGGGGGCTCCATCGGCCCTTGAGCCCTTGCATGCAGCACACACATTGTTAGTCCAAACGGGTAGTATCCGAAGGTCCCATAAAATTGTAATTGCTTATTTGTGATTATAATTTCAGGAGCCATACCATGAACTTTAAAGTCGAGTTTTCACTTTACAAGTACGCTCGGACGGAATCCACTGGGATGACTACTCGGATGCTACTCGTAGCATGTAAACGCATGGTCACAGGAGACTCTTATGCGGTTTTGTTCTTACAAGTACACTCGGATCATTTTAGGAAAACAAAATGGCGCCAACTAAGAAAAAGTGGAATGACCGTGACAATATGAGTTTGTAAATGTGTTTTTATCTTCCACTTTACGAATAAAATTATTTGAAAACGTGACTAAGTCGCGTTTTCAAATCCATTTTTTCGTCCAAACAGTTCTCTTGCTTTTTTTCCCATTTCATGATGTTGTACTTCAGCCATGAACATATCTGCTACAACTACTACATCTTGAAGTAGCAAAGCAGTCATCGTCATCTTGACTGTTCAAGGAAACAAATGCTAACGACGTTAACGAACTTATAAAACATAAATCTGAGTAGACTCGTAAACGTTCTAGCTCGTACGAGCGCATTCGGTCCGAGAGCACTCGTATAGTAAAACTCTGCTTAATGAAACGAGTTAGTTCCGAAACAGTTAAATTTAAGTTGCAAAATGGAATCGTTAAAATTTGTGCTATGAGCTAGTTAAAACTGATTCGCATTTGAACCGACAACTAGCGAATGAATGAATAATATGTGGTCTCTGGTCCGCTTTTAGATAATGTAAAACTTTTACACGCAATTTTTTTTCTTTGTACTTGTACATACATGGATTGTGGAGGTGGACTCCTGTCGAGTTGAAGAAAATGAGAACTATAAAAAAGTGCTGCGAGGCTAATGGTGTAGGCTTGGCTGAAATGAGGGTTGGTCATTTGAGGAAGTAGTTAGTCTATGTTTGATTTTGTTTGTTATAAATAACTGTAATAAATATGACAAATTTGTTATTCGACAAGTTCCGTATAATACCATAAAACAAATCTGTTGTTCTTAGCACAAAAAGAAGATTTAATTACTCTCCCACAATGAAACACGACGTCTGTGTTCCCCAAAAACTATAATTTGGAAGGACATTTACACAAATTGTCGTCACATCATTGCTCAATATCAGGTGACACGCGTGTTACGCGTGTGTTTGTTGTACATAAAAAAAAAAAAACAAAAATTATGTGACCTTAGACAAGGAGAAGAGTTGTTTCACTACACATCTGTCCTTAAAAAAACTAACGGATGCACCTTACAGCTTCAAAGAAAATTCTGAATGTTAATGACGAGTACTATCAACTGTCGAAGATACGTCCATTTCTAATAAAGAGGATGATATTAGTGCTAAAGTTCTCAACTTCCTCGAGTTTTCTTCTATTTGAGCTAATAAAAGTCTGCTGGATAAGATTTCTTCAGATACTTATAATACACCTTGTTCGGTATAGTGTCTAATCCCTTAAAGCGTAACAGTCAAACAGCCTAAAGAAGTTCAGACTGAACATTTTAAAAGCAAGTTGGATGGCTAGCGAAGTAGACGTACTTACTAAGGCAAAAATACCCGAAATCTTCGGTCTTACTTGTGCTTGTGTTTGCTTTAGTTAATCTTTGAAACATTATTCATACGAATTTCGATTGGCGAATCTCTGCTTTATATTCTTGTGTATCGTATGTGTTATTACTCTCACATTAGTGGCACACATCGGAGTCCGTCAATCAGCGATTATTGGCGTTCGCCGGACCGCGACTAACCACTGCGCTATTGAATTCGTTTGGTGGCCATAGATTCAGAGATTGCAGAAGCGAGTAGACTAATTAATGCCAAAAGATTATGTCCTCAAATATTTCTTTTTTTATAAAAAATACACAAGCCTCACTTGATGTAAATGATTTTCTGACCTCTTATGTAAAAATATGTGCTTTTCGAGAGAAAGTTACGAGATGCCCAACGGTTGTAAGTACTTTACAAAAAGATTTGAATGTACAACATTCAAGTTTTTTGGATAATTCTTGGCATTTTAAAGCCATATGGGATCAAAGGAAAGTGCTTTAAGCATCATAAGAACATCATAAAAATAATACGTGTTATGTAATATTTGCATTTTTATATCCTATTTCAATATAAAAAAGAGATAGACTATTTCTTTCGTAGAATTTTTATCTTCTCTCCTGAAAAGTTGCCATTTTGCAAACGTGGCCTTTTTATGATACTTAGTGACAGGACGAATAAGTCGTGCACCTGATGGTAAGCGACACGCCTGGCCATAACAGTTGCAGTGCTACTCAGAGCTTTAAATTGCAAAGATCGGGCACTGCCACTGCGCCCGTCACCTTGAGATATAAGTTAATAAGTCTCATTTGCCTGTAATTTCACCAGCACCCTTACCCTTCAAATCCGGAACTCACTGGTGGTCGTACTTCCCTGGATGAACTCTTTCACAAGGAGGTTTATTATTATATTAGAAAGTTTACCTTTTATTGTAAGAAAACTTAATAACATCGTAACTAAACTGTGACAGTGAAGTCCCAAAACAGGACATTCCTGTTAGTCTGTCCTAGTGAAGCTTGCAGACAATTTTTTAAAAAGTTTGCAGTAGGCACTTATCGAAAAGTGAAACCAGTCTTTAAAATTCGCAGCATAATCTATGTGACCATTGACGGGGTCTCGGTTCAAAGAGCTCATTGTATCGACTGATGACGGGGTTGGTGACGAATTGATAGATGTTTTCACGTGCCTCTATTGAACGATTGCTGTAAGTGCTGTGGTTTTTGTTTCCTGTGTAGTGAATGCCTCTACGCAGGATGTTTCCTGTGTAGGTAGAATTCGTTTGTTATAAGGAATTTTAGTTTACATTCTCTTCGTTCATAGTCTTCCCTTGTTATTACAGTCTTTTGCAAAATTCGACTTAAATAAGCTATAATGTCAGCGGCCCGGCCTTTAGATATAAGGCGATACAATATATTGCAAATGGAGGGATGAGTGATTTAAGTACACTGCGTAAAATTACGAATGGACTGTCTGACGGTGGCTGTTCATTCGGCAAGTGAGCGTACCTTACAGCTCCGCCACCAATGAGGACATTTGGCAGTCGGTTTAGAGTCGGCGGCTCAGCGGTGGCAACCGTTAGGGAAGTGAGCGTGCCTACAGCTCCGGTATCTATCTGGAAAATAGAAGGGTGGTGTACGTGCACCCGGGGCGGCTCACCTAAGGCACTAGCCTTACAGAGAACCGGATGAAGTACGTGCAAACGTACTGATCCGTGGTTAGGACCTGATTTAGATGGTCCCTGTGCGAGCAGCTCGCACAAAAAATCATGGTAGAAAAACATCGTGACTGAATGTCATAAACTTAAAAATCACTTTCTTTTAACTTAATTATTTTCCAGTCCTGCATATCTTTAAGGTCGTATCGTCCATGTTTTCATTCACGGTCCATCAAGTGAGGTTGTGGACAAGTGTGACCCCATCTTTAATGAAAAATATATAATAATATAATAAAAATCTTTGAACGTGGTAGCTAACCGATAAAAAATGTCCACACGCGTCAATTCCAGCCCATTCTCTCGAACCATGACCAATTTATTTATCAATTCTATAGACAGTCTATGGTCTGTTTTACATTTATACATTATGCGTGACAGAGTGATACTGACAGCTTGTATCGGCGGTTTGATATGTTAATTATTGGGGATAGAAATAAATTTTTTATATTTTTAAAGTACCTACAGGGTCGAACCCTTGAGGCTTTAATTTTTAAATTACGTACATTTCTGAACATCAATCCTTCTTTTTATCGCCCTTTTCTTTGATTCCTGACGTTACTTACTTTTAAAGTTTTGAATCGTTTTGCAATTCTTTTTCATCGTCATTGTTACTTCGCTTCGTTCCGTCGTGACTCCAATCAAAATTCTCGGAGAGAAAAGGCCGTATCCTTCAATCACCTAGTAATAAACTCATATAAAAGTCTATACAAAATTCCCGAACGTGCTATCTCACATTATGTATCACTCGGTATCAGTTCAAAATACGTCAAGAAATTCAAGTATAAACCTCTACAAGTACATCATCAGGGCTTGCAAGGATACACTACAACCTACGGATATGCTTTGGCAGTGCCCGCGTGACACTTTAACAACAATAACTCTTGTTAACGGTGATGAAAAGCATTGTAACGAAATCTGTAGGGCTAGCACAGGATGGCGCTTGCGCGAGATATAAAACGCGAAATACTTCTGTTCTCCCACACAGATCCCGCGCTTTTGTGTCGAAGAAGGTTCACAAAACGTGGAAAACAAGTCCCATGTGGGATAAATTTATATGTAACTTAAATAAACTAGTAGCAGTAGAGCTCCTAGTCAAAGATTTCGCCCAGGGAAGTACTGCCACCTTACCTATTTCTGTCGTCAAGCAGTAATGTGAACATTACCGCGTTTTGGTTTCGAAAGGCAAGGGTGCTGGTGAAATTATAGGCACATGGGACTTGTCAACTAATGTCTCAGGGTATCGGGTGAAATGGCAGTGCTCCTCAGATCTTTGTGATAAAAGCTCTGAGTGGGACTACAATTGTTACGGACAGGCGTGTCGCTTACCACCAGGCATACGACGTGCTCGTCTCTTCACTTAGTATTATAAACAAAAATGGGTAGATGATAACGAATGATGATGATGTGGTAAGAATAACCATACATCTTGATTTGAGCGGGAGAGTCCCGTTTTTAAGCTTTGAAAATAAGATATATGAGACAATAAATTTAAAAAAATGGCAAGAAAACCTTGTTACCCGCGCCTTTTAATTGTGCGTCTGTACTGCGCGTGTATTGTTTTTGGAGGGAATTAATCGGGTTGCCTTGGAACGGATTTAAAAACTAGATCTGATACATTGGAGCATATTCTAAAAATATACAAAGTCAACCAGATTACGCAAGACTAGTTATTTTTTAATCTACTTCAAAAAAAGGAGGGGTTCTCTATTCGGATGCATCTTTTTTTGTATCTCGTATGTTACACGATAACTCCGATAATTATCCGATTATTGTGAACCGATTTTGATGATTCTTTTTTTGGTGGAAAGAGAGTACCTCAACTGTAGTTTCCTTTAAATTTGAAGAAAATATTCCACCTCTGAGGGTGGCAAAACTAGGGGATGAATCCGGTTTCAATAAAACTTGGCAAATAGATGTAATTCTACGCAATTTTGAGGTTGGTTTTTTTTAGTACTTTGTACTGAGGTTATTTTTTAATTTTAATCATCAAATATTTCGTAACTCTCATAAACATTATTGTGTTTTATTTTTAAAACAATAATAAAACCAGCGAACCGCTCTGACGAAGAAAATAATGGTCACGTTAAGTAAAAAGCCTGTGGATGATATATAATAGATTTCTTAAAAAAAAACTAACTACACCTTGTTTTGTTTCATAAGTTCGTTAACACAATCTCATCTGATTAAGAAGTAAGAGACGATGTTGTTGAGAATGAAGTTTCTTTGCTTATGGGAGATTAAAACAATAATGGATAAGTCCTTGGGATGGGAGGCTCCCTTTGTACGCCAATCCTCTTGTAAAACACAGCGTCTACACAAATTCTTCCTTTTGGACATTTCTGTCTATCAATAGATTGTTTAAGCTAATATTTAGTTTAAAAGATTGTGCTGAAAATATTTAGTAGAAAAGGTGACTTCGTGTTGTTATAGTGTCCTTACAGGGTCCAAAATAATCCTAATTAAGTTACCTACCATTTTGAAAAAGCATTATGGTATGTAATAACGGTATTGAATAGTAACTGTTCTTAACTGATGTGCTAGAAGGAAAGCCTTATCATCAACTACACCTCCACTATCAAAATAGCAAATAAGCTGAGTCTGTGCTTTTAACTTCTTTAATTAAAAGTTTGAGTTAGCTACTGAAGACACACTAGCAAAACCTAAAACATAAGTTTTTAGAATATTTATCTGTTTGCGCGTTCACGGTAATCTCCACAATGACTAATTACAATTTGGATACAGTTTTCGATGATGTATTAAAAATAAGCTTGGATTATCATTTAGTTTTTGTATAAATGAAATAGATTGAGAATTAAAAAATATGTGTCATTTTTAAAGTAGTTTTTTTATAATGTTAGTAGTATACGTAAGTGGTATGAAATCTCGGGCACAACTAGTTGAAAATAAGTTTTACGAACGCAAAACTCTTACGGACTTGGGCTTTTTCAAAATTAACTAAGTGGAATTTCAATGTGGATTTACTACCGTAGCGTTTTTTTTTTTCAAAATTGTGTGCGCGTCTTTGACTCAAATTGTCTCAAGTTTACAAGATCGAAATTAATCATGACCTATTCCACTTGTGTCACTTTGAGTAGCGCACGTCACTTTACGATTTATTCACTTTTTGTCACTTCTGTCTTCTAGCTGTCCGCGGTCAGTTCTCATTGTACATAAATATCTCCTATATAATAAATTTCTCGTGCAACTAATCCAGCATTATTTAATTTATATATGCCATAACACCCGCCATATTGGTGACCCCGACGTGATCAAAACTATTACAGAGTAGAAAGATACTATGGACGAATAACCTTCTTCAATTAGCTCGGCCGTAGACCCAGTGGCCAAGTGATGCGACTGTATTTATTTAAGACGACGTTGAGGTGTGGTTTGCCCAACTGCGTTTGCATTTCGCAATTTCGGGTGTGAAGACTGATGCAACAAAATATTATCAAGAACAAGACCCCAGACCGCACTGGTTGTAATTTTTATGCTAGTTTCAAATTTCATGCATGTTAGTTGAGGAATGTACGTAAATTGTGCAATTTGAGTGGATGCCAAAAAGCGTCGTTGCTTCGATAAAAAATAAAATTAAAGAATCAAAAACTTTTGAAACGCAATTTTAAATTTAACCAACAACACTGCGGGCAAATTCAATGTGTGCGTCCACGCATCGGTTGTCGTCACTACTCGAGGGTAGATATGATCTTCATGTTTCAATGCATTGGGGAAATAGGGTATATAATTAGTTCGGTTTGAGGAGTTTTAAATAACTTTTTGAGGTTACATTTTGAGAGATTTAAGGAGTGCTTCGAACTGTAGTTACAAATATTGAAGAGTATAGTCTTATTAAAGTCCACTTCACATAGGACGAGTCCTGTGACATTTTCAATTTTTACGTTTCACGCGTACTAATTATAGCTAATATCTCAACATTAGAGTATATTATGTAGAAAGAAATGAATGACCCCAATTACTTGATGCGTAAAATGGAATATTTTATTCATAGAGATTTAAACCATAAAATCGATAAATCAAATCGACTATTGTGTATCCCACGTCAGCATACACCTTGTACGCGGGTCGTTTTCTTTTGTTTTGATTTTTTTTCTTCTTTCCATAAAGGAAAAGGCAAAGGTTTTACACCATACAGCCAAGTCTTGGTACATTATTAAGTCTTTTGAGCCATGTCTTCGTTTAATTATGTTTCTGTAAATATGGCCGCCACAAAGGGGATAGGCAATTTGAGGCGGCGTGCTTGGATTGGCTCGGGATTCCTTAGAACGGGCAGATACGGGTATTTTAGTTCGAGATTCGTATAATTTCGCGTTTTAATCTTCGATTAAGGCACAATAGCACTATCCTATTCCACTTTTTAATCTAATTTTACAAAATAATTGAAAGTCAAAATAAAAACGACACTTTTCCATCCAAAAAAGTTTTCCATGACGTTTTTGGAGTAATTGTTCAAATTTTGTTTCGTTGCAGTTGATTTTCTCCTTTGTTGTTAACTTTTTATTTGTTGTGTAGTTTTTTTCAATTATTTTCTGTAAAACCGATTCTTTTTTGTTACTAATTATTTCGATATGATATTTAAATAGATTTATTTTGTCATTCGATTTTACATCACTAAGGACCTTCAAATGGCAAAGCAAAATGGGTAGACGACATAGTCAAAGGCGCGAGCGGTACCTGGGTGAGACTTACACACGTAGCACAAACAACGGGAGGCCTAAACTTAGTAGTGGGTGAAGTTTAAATGATTTGAGATAAAAATGAAGCTATTATTGCTTCGTTCGAATCTATTTTATTGAAGAGTATAATTTTAGAAAAAAAAATAACCGCAGAAGCCAGAGAAGCTAGGTGTGTTTCAGATTAAACTGGTAGCCTCCAGGTTTTCCTCTCTGGGGAGCGTGACGAACGAACTAACGTGTATGTACGTGTGGCGCAGTATAAGTTTCCGGAATGAATAAGAAAAAAATACTATAAATGGTCAGAAATGAATTTGTTGTTTTTCAAAATATTCTCCGTTAGCGTTAATGCACTTTTTCATACGAACGAACCAATTTTGAAAACATTTACGCCACTCCTCCGTGACAATCTCTGATACATATTTTTCATACTCTTCGACAGCCTCTTCAGGTGATGAAAATTGTTGACTGCGTAACTGGTTCTTAATTTTTGGAAATAAATAAAAGTCACAAGGTGCCAGGTCGGGACTGTACGCGGGATGGCTCATAAGGTCAACGTTGTTCACCTTCAAAAATTCATTTGTCTGTCTGGCCGTGTGAGAACTGGCATTGTCGTGGTGCAGGATGATACGGCGTTTACGGTTATTTTTACGGAGTTTGTCAATAACTTCCGTACACCGTCAGATGAAACAAACTGTATTCTACAGCCAAAGAGTTCCATTTTCAAATGTTGTAATTACTTTTTAAATATTGTTTATGTAAGTGGCCAGTTCCGGAAACTTATAGTGCGCCCTATGTAATTGCTGCTGGTTTTTCAAATTTATGTTGTAGATACAATAAATAAATAATATTAAATATTCCAGAACCAGAGACCAGAAATCGGAAACACAGACGATACCATAAACATCAAGATCCGAGACCATATAGAAAAATTAGTTTCTGCATTAACCCGGTCGGGGACAGAACCCGGGACCTCATTCGATACAGAGGTAGATACACCTTTTTAGTTTACCTAGGATCATGGTTTTTTTAAAATCTATGGAGCATTTTCTACTGTCTAGGAAAATTTGCATGAAGTTGAGAAATTTTGTCAAAATTTGAGTTTTTGAGCGCGTGTAATTTAAAAATGAAAAAGATTTTGTGTGGTAGAAGGTTCAACCTTAAACTCCCCAAGGGTTTAGTCCGCTGTTATGCCTTCAGATCTTACTGCTTGATATGGAGTGTTGGACCTTGAACCCAGCATTAATAGAAACTTAACTCCAGTTTATTGATCAAACCTGGTGTCCCTTGAGTTGTGGCTGTACAGACGTATGCTTAGCACATCGTTGGTATAAAAGGTCACCAGTAATTTAAGATAGAAAAACTCGTTTTTCCGCATTAACCCGGCCGGGGATCGAACCCGGGACCTCATTCGATACAGAGGCAGATACATCTAATTTAAGGTTCTTCGTCGAATGGGAAAAAAGTTGGAAATATTCAGAATCAATAGAGCCGGATTCTTCAACTAATAATGCACGGGAAAAATCTAAAGAAAGCGTGGCAGAAGGAGAGCCTCGTGGTTGACGAATCTGAGAGACCTGATTCCACCTTAGCACACGATCCCTCTGTCGTGCGGCAGTTTTAAAAATGAGAAAAGCCATGATGGCCGCCAACCTTCGTATAGAAGCGGCACACTTAGAAGAAGACGTAATTTAAAAATTACGTATTTAAACGGATAAACCACAACCCTGGAAGCTAAATCTTATTGACTTTGATGAGTTAACATTCAAAATAGGACCAAACTTCATTTGTATGGAGCGCGCTCGCTGGACTGTATTCTTAACTGATTTATAAATAATTTAGAAGATTGGTTGCAATGACTTACACCATACTTTCAAAGGGTATCGAAGAAAGTAACAGAGAGATACATCTAGGTTTGATTAGAAGTATATCGAGCCATAATCGAATGATACTTAATTGAATTTTAATATAAAATCATGAATTTCGTAACCGCTTGTGTAACAGCTGAAACTTTTTTTAAACAATGGATGTTAAGCCATTTTGGCGTTTCGAATATTTTTACTATCTCTACCTAAACATTTTTGAGACTTTCAGACGTTCAAGGTGCAACACGTTTATTGCCACTTTTTTATAATAAACGACGAAATAGTTATTTGCGATAACAAGTAGGGTCGCTTACGTTATGATTTTTTAATATATATTCTGACGGGTACACTAAAATATACAATTAAAACGACATTTCTAGTCAGCTGCTGGTAGCTGTAAAGGTACCTGGCGAAGGGAAGAAATAGATTTCTCACATATGGCGCTATGGTAAAAAAGTCATAATAACCAAGAATAAGATCTGCAATACGCACATAAAAAAATTCACAAGGACCGCTAGTTCGTTCCGTTGCTTAGTTGGCAAAGTATCTGGCATGGTTTGCTGAAAGAAGTTGGTTCGAATTCATCCGAATCGAAGGAACTTTTTCCAAGTGACTTTGTATTAATAAATATTAAAAGCAGTTGAGCCAACGAAATGAGATGACAAACAGGATATTCGAAATTCCGTTTTCTCAGTCTTCAAAAAAGAATATATCGACCTCAGGTTAAATTTTCAATTCATTTTTTTATTTTAGCGCTAATTTTGAAAATGAAGAAGACCTAAATTAAGAAATAAAAATAAATTCCGAAAATTTTTTTTTAACCTTAAAGTTACGTATTTTTCAAACCACCCTCGTAGTTGTGTGTCGCATAGGGATTCAAACTGTCATTGAGAAACAGTGGTTCTCCCACTTATCACCGTTATAGTGATATTTTATAATACAATAGATAGATTGTCAGCATTTACTCAAGAATTGAATGACTTATTTAATATAATTCTTATTAAAGAATGTGTTCAGAGGAGCGACGCTATCTCTGTACTAATCGTCGCCACTAATGATAGAAGGCTTCCGTAATTATTTCAAGCGGCTGTCTGACTTAACAAGGATATAAAATGCTACTGGAAGTGTCTCTTGTAGGAATTCTCGTTCCTAAAGTCATGTGACTGAAAGATCTTGAAGAAGGAAGCCGATCAGATCTTTTGTTTTAAATTACAGTCCACAGCATCTTTGTTTTATGATACCAAGTCACGGGACGAACAAGTTGTGCATCTGGTGGTCATGCCTGTCCATAACAGTCGGAGTGCCACTCAGAGCCTGTAATTTCACCAGCACCCTTTACCTACATAAAATAGGAAATGAAACATTTTTTTTTTTAACAAACCACCCTTTACAGGTCCCATGGGTGACTCACTAATACACGATGACAATATGATCATGTCATGTCAACATGAAAAAGAAAAATATAGTTATATTAAATGTGCCAGACAACTTCACGAATTACCTGGTCTCCAACGTCTATGGAATTCCTTGTACTATGGTACCAGACCACCGAAATTCTCCCCGTGACCCTATCCAGAGCATCCAGATTAAAATAATTGAGAACACTTTATTTCTCGAATTTGTCTAATCAAGAACCGAGCTCATCCAGTGTCGCCTGATTGCCCAAATTTAATTAAAAAGGCGGTTATATTGATTCTCCATTTAAGAATCTATACAACCTCAAATGGTTTTGGTTGATTGCGTATAACAGTGAAAATATTGAATGAATCTCTTTGGAGAAAATATATATTAAAATTCAGAACATCACTGATTATTATACGGTGTGAAAAAATTTTCACAATAGAAGAAAAACATGTTTTTTTTTTAATTTAATGTCTACTAAACTAAAGCCAAAGTCCCTGCTCGACCAAAGTAAAATGAACCGTATTAGTAAAAAATGAATTTTAATTTGACCTAAGGTCGATACTCTTAAAAGTACAAAACATGACTTATTTTTTCTAAAGAAACCGAATTTGAGGTTGAAAAAAGACCTCTTCCAGAAATTATTTGCAACAGTATTTCATTACGGTAATCGTAATTTTTACGTAATAGTAGTCACCACCCGAGCGTCGTGATGGTATCGCCGTGATTGCGAATGGTGGTTGATTGCTAAACTGAATGCGGTTCGCCTTACCCACGCTCTTCGCTCCTCTTGCTTCAAACAGATATTGAGAAAGGACCTTCATTGTGGTCGAGCGGATAGTACAAAACTTGACAGTAAGTAGTGTATTTGAATTAAAATTACACCATGGATAGCAGCATCGTTGTTTCTGCGCGTACATATCGTTGTAATTGAAGTGACGAAACCTTCGTTGGACTGCAGAGCAGGTAAGGATTTAATAGCGGAAATTTATATTAATAGAATTGGAAATACAACAACAATATTTTGTTTTGTTTCAGTTTAGGCTTCTGATCTTTCCCAGATATTGATATCATTGTTACTTAAATACCAAACTGTTAAATACCAAATTGTTACTTAAAAACCATATGGTACGTCGGTTTATACGACTCGACATACATAAGCGGTCAATTTCACAGTGGTCTCATAAAAGCAATAACGCATGAGCATTGTGCACTATCAGCTTTCGGCATCTTGAAAGTAGTGGACGCGCGGACGTGTCGATGTACAGGTACTCTTACGCACGAAATGGTTTGGCCAAAGATGCATCGTTTATATCATAACCTGATCCGCCGCCAGTGCAGCCGTGTGCTCCTCGCCTCTATCTACCCTTGCTCGGGATGCAAAGGGACGGTGTATGGTATTCCAATTGACTGAGAACTGGCGGTTGTGCCTCTCTTCACCGTGTGCTGGAGTCACGGGGATTCTTTGGCATTCTTCTGCAACTCCAACGGTGAGGCGTCGAATCTCATCTTGCTTCCCATGGAACACCTACGCCGCTATCTCTGGTCGCTCATGGGGCCACCTTTGTGGGGTCTGAAGATCCTCCTACGCGCCGTCCACCTATAGGCTAGAGAGGGAGGTACAAATCTCCCTAACGTATTCCGAAGCTATATCACAGTCTCGCAGAAGGACATTATCGTTTCCCTTAACCTGTCAAGGCTGACAATAGCAAGTTTACTCTTAATGCGGAACCGTTGCCAACTTCCTGTCTATGATGCTTCAGAGCACGGTAGATGATGAAGGTAGACAATTTCTATTTATTTCCTTTTTTAAATTAAACATATTTAATATCCTATTTCGTTCAATATCCAATATTAGATAAAGAGTAATAAAAATATAACAAACTGTCCTATGCTGAATAAATATTTTCTTCTGTATCTCTCCTGTACAGTCTTCATCAGACTTTTTAAATTTTACCAAATCGTCTTTCTATAAGAATATTGTTCTCTCTTTCGAATTTTATTTCCTAATTATTGTCGGTTCTGTTTGTTATGTGTCTGTCTATTTCTGTTTTAGTTGACTTATTTGGTAATAAAATATGCTAGACGAAAACCATCTTCAATTTTCGCTTATCACATTAACATCATCATCGTTGTTAACATCGTGAACTCATTATTCGTCCCATTTCAGGTCACGGGTCTTTTCTAGGCCATAGACACTGGCCCATTGAATGTTGGGGATTTTATACGTTTTTGAATAGTTACAAACCTTACATCACGATTTTGCTCTTTACCGTATTAACACTTACCGTTTATTAACTTTGCCATTTCGTTTTGTCTTAGATGTCTTTTTTACTCGAAGGTACAATATGTTGAAGTTATTTATGTTTGAAAACACTTTTCTCCCCAACACTACATCAGTTCGTCACAACATTTCCAAGAAACGAACATTATTTTTATAAAATCTCGCCTTACATAAAATACGAAAATTCAACTGATTTATATAAGTTAGTACTTTGACATTTTGACTGGCTTTTACTGGCTTATCTTTACCATCTCGAATGTGATAATCGACACCTCTACCTGTTTTTCTACTCCAGTTTTAAAGCTGTATTGAGTCTTGTTTTACACATTATTAGTGTAAGAATGGTTAAATATTTTAGACTACTGGTTTATTTTATAGTTTTTAGGATTCCACTTATAAGAATTGAATTGAAGACAATCTTTAAAAGGTTTTTTTGTGTAGTGCAAAAAATAATAAGATCAAGTACAGATGATAAAATTTTCGATAAAGAGTTCGTCCAGGGAAGTACTGCCACCTTACCTTTTTCTGCCAACAAACAGTAATGTGAACATTATTGCGTTCCAGTTTCGAAAGACCCCATTTTGATTTCCATACGGATACCATGGACCACTGACCATGATGATGTACCTAGGTTCACTAACCTAGGTAAGTCATCAAGGATGCAATTATATACGTTTTATTAGAGTGCATTGGAGACGGAAGATTTTGCTGTACCTATAACTGGAAAGGGGTAGTATATGTTACATATTACAGGAGTACACTTTCATGACTATAGAAAGCAGTGGGACCATAAGCATACCTCAACACCAATTTTCCTATGTCTCAGGGTGACTCATGATCGTGTGATCATTGCGATTTAAAGCTCTGAGTTTCACTACAACTGTTACGGGTAGGCACGGGTACGTACGGGTAGGTAGTTACGGGTGTTGCTTACCACGAGGCGCACGACTTGTTCATCCTGTCGTCGTTTGGTACCATAAATACAAACTTAGTATTTTAGTTCAGCTATGACCTTATCTTTCTTTGTAAGGACAATCTCTGGTTTCTCGTCCTCGACAAGTTGAAGAAAGAAAGACCATTGTAGACATGTGATGATCTTAACCTTTTCCTCTGATTTTTACAATATACCTTTCGAAAGTACAGCAGTTATTTTCTCTCTATCTATCTCTTTTTATAAGTCTTTAATACCTCGTACTCGTATGTATGGTTTCTACTCTGTCAGTTTATTTTTTAAGTATAAACCTATCGCCGTTATCACTATACTAGTACTTACAATATTTATTTCTTGTTTACTATTTGTGAGGCTCCCTAATTAACCCCTTTGGTTCTGTTCACAGATCTCGAGCGATAATAAACGAGTGTTAGTAATAGGATCGTTGATTACAATAATGTGACAAGACATGTCAACACTGTGGCATGTTCATTAATATCATTTAGAAGACCGCGACATCCCAACGGTTTTGGGCGCTGGATGTAGCATAGCTGTAGGACAATTTGAGAATTAAACTTTTTTGAATTGGTTTTGGTCTAATCGTTCTGGGCAGTGTGTCCCCGGCGTGAATTCTTTTGCTCGGGTATTCATGGTACTGGAAATTCCTTAGCTAGAGATCTGGTCTTGGTGTGATTGTATGGCACAGTATTATTATTATTGTTGTTATTTACTTTTAAGCGAGAATTATGAAAGTTCCAGTGTAAGCTTTTCGATCTTGAGTCCAATTGATAGGTTGTGAAAGCAGTGACTGAGTTATCCAGAAGATCACCAATTCGCGTGCTATTTAGTAGCAGTAGAGCTCCTTGTAAAAAAGTTCGTCCAAAGTGCTGTCACTGTAAGGTTGACTGGTGAAATCACGAGCACAAGGTGCTTGTCAACTTATGTCTCAAGGTGACGAGCCTCAGCGACAGTGTCCCCTCAGATCTTTGCGATTTAAAGTTCTGAGTGGCATTGTAACTGTTATGGACATGCATGTCGCTTACCATCAGGCCCACGCCTTGTTCCTCTCGTCACCTATCATTAAAAAAAATCGACTTGAAATTCGAATCCGACGAAAATCGCATGGAGTTCTTGTCACGTATTGTGTGTTTTCCGTACAATAAACACTGGGTAATTTTAATGACAGACTAAAAAGGCACTTCTGGCAAAATAACGAAGTTTTCTTTGAAGTATCTATAAACAAAAACGTCAAAACAAATGATATTATCGAAATGCACTAAGAAAACTTAACGCTTGTACAAATTTCGAATGTTACTTGTAAATAATTTGTTGTATTTACATATTGTACGATTGTATCGTTTTATTAGTTGTATTCATGGCTGGTTTGGATCGAATGTTTTCAATATAAGGTTTTGGTTTTTATTAAAAAAAAAAATAGTTAATCTTTTTTGTAAAACGTTATTGCAGAGTGGTGTTCTACAAGGAGACCCTTTCGGGCCAGTGTCTTTTAAGCTACGTTAAGTCAGGTTGGCGTTTGTAGCCATGTCTTCGAAAAGTTTTGTGAATTCTCGTCGAGTTGCAGGTTTTTAATCTTGTCGAGTACTCTTCCTATTTTTCGATTTTAATGCAAAGTGCAAAGGTGTTCTACAAGGAGACGCTTTGAAAAGGCCACATTCTTTAATAATAAGGTGTCAGATAGCATATTAATTTCCTGATCTCAAACTAGGGACTTCCCTCTACTATGAGTACCAGAGCAAAGGAATTCACTCTGCGGTACTTCCCTGAACACCCAGATCAGAAGATTCATTTCCAAATTGGCCCAGCCGTGGAACGAATACGGGACTTCAAAAAATTTTTAGTAAACACTGTTTGAGGTGAAGGTTAACGTTGTCTTCTTTCACTGTTACTTTTAATTTATTAAAAACAATACTACGGCGGCACAAGAAAAACATTTATAATAACAATAACGCACACACTCAACACTGCTCCGCACTAGAGAAACCCTGTGTCGCGAGTGCCTTGGACACACACATACGCAACCACAAATTACACCCGAAACCCACGAGATAAATAAATGTAGGCCATTCAAATATCTCTCGTGGCCCGAGAATCGAGTCTGGGACCTCTGCGTGGCATGGCCACCGTTCGGCCACCGAGGTAGTTGAATAGATTTATATCCGTGCACAGCAATTCTTTTTTTGGGAGCTCCTAACGAAGCTGGAAACCGTTTTGCTTACTTGTAATGTGCCTACTCACTACTGAAAAATATTAGGAGGCCATCGAAAAACGATACCAGTAAACGAATAATAAACTTTTTCATGAAAAAAGGCATCAAAAGTTCGTGGCATCACATCTATTTGCCAAGTTTCTTTGAAATCGGTTAGCTGAAAGCGCGCGAAACTGGATTCATCCCCTAATTTGCCACCCTTAGAGGTTAAATATTTTCTTCAAATTTAAATGGGACCAATGCTGAGGTACCCTCTTTCGAACAAAAATCTATCTATAATATAAAAATGTATAAAAAAATCATCAAAATCGGTTCAGAAATGCCGGAGCAATCGTGTAACACACATTCAAAAAAAATACAGTGCAATTGAGAATCTCCTCCTTTTTTTAAGTCGGTTAAAAACAGTAGGTAGTACCTGAACAAAACTGTGCAGGTCCTCCGATGGAGTTAAATTCTGAACTCCTGGATGGAAGGCGAGCGTACACTTACCATTTTAAATCATTTAAACCCCAAAAAGAAGAAGTAGTGACACGAGCTCAGGGAAACCTTGGAATAAGTTTAAAATGATTTCAACCCTGATTTTCAGCCCGACCTGGCTATGGTACCTCTACATGATCGATTATACACACAAATCACAAACATCAAGTAAAGATTAATGAGAATTGTAATAATAATAACAAAAATAAAGATATTATATACAAAAATTCTATAGACATCGCAAAAATTGCAGTTTTTTTACTTTTATTTCGCGTTTCATGAACTGATTTTTTGAGCTACCAGCATATTCCTTTTTAAATGCATCTTTAGGTTTGGAAGGCTTACGATGTTGTCTTCTGCATAATACAATTGATATCAGCTTTCGGGGAACTGACCAGTGACATTCTATTTACAGTACCAGTGTTTTCTACTACTATTACTTACTATTGTATAATACGTACTATTGTATAACTCGTATTTCCACAAATCGGTTAAAATCCTCAAAAACGTGACAAAATGTCACCAAAAAGAGAAAAAAACCTAAATCGAACTTTTATCGTAGCCAATCACACATTTTAAAGATAGAGACATAAAATTTTACGATTCGACGAATCGACCACATTTCTAACTCGATTTTTGACTCCAGAACTCGTTTCGATTATGATTAAAATCTGTAAAAGAACCGATGCACGTACATTTGGGCGAGTTCTTCTTAGAACTTTTAGTTTTTGAAACTGTTTTGAATATAAAATGACATTAAAATGAGGTGTTATGGGCCTGGTAATTGATTCTGTACATCGTGACTGAATTACTCGGGTTGCCTAATGAGGCCGATCAGCCTTTATGGGATTGTTTGATTTTGTTTACCTTTATTGTCACGTGTTTGGTATGTTATCAATCTATATTGACTTTCGTTACTTACGAGATTTAAAACTATGGTGAAACAAGAATTTTATACTAAATATTATTTATTTACAGCTTCTGCGTACTTGGATGACAAAAATCCGTGGTAGTGTCCCGTTTGGCTCTTGCAGGTAGTCTTGATCTAAGATGTTTGATGATGATTTAAAGTCTATAAGTTCTTGCTCATTCTTCTCAGGGGAATCTGCCTTATGAATGAGCGGTAGAGTTTAATCAACATGACCATTTCAAGTGTAATTTGCTTACCTATGAAATGAAGACTAGGGTTCCTTTTTTTATATCAAGTAATGCCCCACAAGTCATGTGCCTGGATCGCTATGCCACTTCAGCTATTATGAACGAGTCACGTGTCTCGAACCTTTAAATGACAAAGACCTGAGGGACTCTACCGACAGAACTCCAGACAGTGGACACTCCGGTTGTTTTTATTTATGATTTCAAGTAACAAATCGGACAAGTGCCCCTGTTGGTAAGCGGCAAGTCTGTAACAGTTGCAGTGCGACTCGGAGCTTCAAATCGCAACGACCTGACGAGCAATGACGCTGTGCCCGTTATACACCAAGTTCCTGTACCTTCATCAGCACCCTTACCGTTCAGAATCGGAACGTAGTAATGTTTACTTTATTGCTTGGTAGCAGAAATACGTATGGTAGCAATATTCCCCTGGATGAGCTTTTCACAGGCACTCTACTGCTATCGTAAGTGAATAAGGATGAAAACCTTCAAATCTACTTTTATCGTATTTTTGCGGTATAAAAATATCTTTGTGAGAATAACTTCCACATATATTACACTCAAGCACATTTACAATCACAATTTACACTTACACCTATATTCACACTCGCACATGCACTTGCATATCTAAAAGGTTACTTT
Source organism: Hyposmocoma kahamanoa (assembly GCF_003589595.1). NCBI lineage: Eukaryota > Metazoa > Arthropoda > Insecta > Lepidoptera > Cosmopterigidae > Hyposmocoma > Hyposmocoma kahamanoa. Next base: position 1,468,320 of record NW_020653715.1, read on the forward strand.
AAATGCTCTGTTTACACTTTATCATACAGTGTGTTTTTTTAACAGGAACAGTATGGGGAAGTCCGAAACCATAGGATATACAGGAATCTTAGAAATATTACTGAGGTCTGGTTTAGAAGGGTAAGGGTGCTGGTGAAATTACAGGCACACGGGGCTTGTAAACCTATGTCTCAGGGCGACAGACGCAGTGGCAGTGCCCATAAGATCTTTGCGATTTAATAATAATAAAGTTTTATTTAAGTCTGATTTACAAACAACTTTGTATAGTCAAAATCACACCAGATATTACAAAAAAATACCTGTTTATTATATAAAACAGTTCATAAAAACGGTAAGCAGAGAACAAATAAGTCCACGCATTTTTATCGTTATGTACTAAGGCTCTGAATGGCACTGCAACTGTTATGAATAGGCGTGTCGCTTACCACCAGACGCGCGACTTGTTCGTCACTTGGTATTATAAAAAAAATTATCTATTTATAAACGAGAATATGTGTATTGGTTTCGTTCAGTATTTTTTTAATTTTCATATCGTATTTTCTCAATTCCATGCCGTATATGTGAAATTTTATAAATCTCCCATTTAAGCATAAAAAAGTTATAGTACTAATATTGTTCATAGAATCTTTGAAACTCTCGCGTGAAAAGTTGTTATTTTGCAGATGTGGCATTATTACACCAAAGGTGCAAAATGGCTACGTTTATAATATGTACGTAAACATCGCTTACGCGACGCGACACATACGTACGTTGCAAAGTATCTTGGAACCATCGCCGGAGACAACCCCACAGACTTATAAATAAAAGGGGTACAGATATTTATCGCGGGGTGTTTATTACTACGAAAATTATACCCCTAATGACTTCCCGAATTCTCCCTTTGTTCGGGTGCAAGGCCGAAGAGTGTATCTTAATAATGATGGCTTTCAAGACAATACGTTTTTGATATGAGGAAACTTTACTGAAGTAAAATTAAGGACGGATAATTGGCAGAATCCCCACTTTTATTTATTATTACTTATTTATATTTATATAAGCTGTGGAAGCCTAACACTTATAACAATAATAATAAAAGAAGAAGAATATCGGTAATGAAAACTGCATACATTTACAAAAACGCGGCAGCCGTAAGAGCACATAGAAGGAGGAGGTAGGAAGAAGAATTTTTTTATTATGGATGCGTAGAGCATAGTAAAGCTCTTTGAGTATACCGAACCAACTCAACGAGTACAGAGAATTGTAAGATGCTAGCTTTGTGTCATTGCTGCTGTGTATTGTGTAAAATTACGGGTCAGTATGATCTCTTTGTTTCTACGTCATTAAGTAGTAGTAGAGCACCTTGTGCCATCAAGCAGCGATGTAAACATTGCATTATCGATTTTAAGAGTAAGGGTGCTCGGGAAACTACAGGTACATGGGACTTGTCAATTTATGTTTCAGGTTGACGGCCGCATGGCAGTGCTTCTAAGATCTTTGCGACTGAAACGAGGGATGGCGAAGAAAGACGCTCGAATCTCCAAATGCTTTTCCAAATGTTTATTGACGTAGTTGTATGATATGAAGAGATGTAATAGCACTCATCATCGATGTCAGCTCACTGTCGCACCAGGTGGAAGCGTCAGCGATAGATGATAAGAAACAAGAATTCTATGATCTTTCATTCGGCCCTGTGATTCGATATAAACCTTTTTTTTGACATTGACACTGCATTGGCCTTGCCTGCGCCACCGGACAAACGCGCGAGCTGAAGGCTCTTAACCCATTAAAAGTAAATCAAAACTAAACTAAGCCGCAGGCTTGAGGGCGCCGAAGTGGGCACGGACCTCGGCTCTGGGCGCTACTGGGGACATCCGCCAAAAGGGCGTTCTGTAGGAGTTAATCCATTTTTTTTGAGACTAACACTGCAGTTTTGGCTGCGCCACCGGATTGATGATACGATACAAAGCAATTTCCTTTTACAACTTAAACTTAGTAAATACTTCGAAAGCGCGTTCTATTTTAATCCCAGCGCCATCTAGCGGCACGGCGAGGTTACTAATATTTATTGAGTTGTGGTGTTACAATATTATATCCGCTCACGCGATACATGCAGCCGTAGACGCATACCAAACCTAGAGGTGCCGGTGATGATTTTATACCGATTTATCGGATACCGAAGTTATAACAGGTAAAATAACAAATATTAATTGCTATTTCGGTAACTACTCTAGCAAACCATAAAGTTTTTAATGCCTGGGTCTGTCATTTAAAAAAATAAACAACTTAAAAAATACGTCACGACTATCGTGTGTGTTATTGTTTGGGCTGGTGATTTCGGTGTTTATTTATTGAAAACATATCGTAAGTAGCGTTTTTTAAGTTTAACCTGAATATAAATGTTTATAAACTATACTTTAAGGAGTAATTTCATGGTAAACGTTAGAACCACTCAAACGGAATATATTATATTAGTGCTTTTTAAGTGCAGGATTTGCGGTGTATTACTGCATTTTATTTGAGATGTTTTTGTTGGTAGTACGGAGGGTATTTATTTAGCAAAGCAGAATAATAATTTTTATTTATAAAAACTTGTATTTAAACTGAATGCTTTTCTAATTTGCGAAACCAAAATACCCGCCATTTTGCGGTAGGAGGAGCGCATCGCGTGAGCGGGTAAACACATAGTTTGTTTCATGTAATTCGCATTATTTTTATGACTTTCGATTGTTGGGCTACCCCTTTTTGTCACTGTATCGTAGCCTAGAAGTTAGAGCGAGGACAGAAAATCCTATCGGCTATTAACAGTCAAGAAGTGGTAAATTATAGTCGGCCGCGCCGCAGCGGTGCCGTAACCGCCGCAAAAGCCTTATGGTAATACGGACGTATTTTGTTGTTGATAATGACTGCGTTTTTGTTTCGTTATTTGTTTTTGTTTATTATTAGGCTGCTTGTGTACTGCCGTCGGTTCTGAATCGTATTGAAGTTTATGGTCAAAATATATCACGCCTTTGTTGTAAGGTCATATCTGTAAAATGACAGTTTTTCAGGAGAGATGCTTAAAGATTTGTTACAGATTACAGATTACGTGAAGGAATATAAACCTGCAATATAATTAAAGCTCCACCCAACACTTTAGTACAAACAGTACCTAGAACAAATTAATTGAATATACTTAACAAATAAATAAAAAATTGCATAGTCTTCCTTTTATTTAAGATACTATGTTATTTAAAAGAAAACAATCCTTAAGATTGAGGCTTTTGATCAGTATAGTAAAACTACAGGTGTTTTTTTTCACATTTGGCTGGTTCGATTCCCGGTTCAGACAGGCGGCTACTTAAAAATTTTTGAACGCAATTTGAATTCTTTTTAAAATCAAAATGAAGCCTTCTTTCCATTGACTAACAATTATATGGACGTCGGGTGAAAGTGTCCGAACTAATAGGGCGTTAAAATCGTATACAGGGCGTCATTCACGCTCTAGTCTTCGTTTGTTCGACTGACAGCGAAGTAAGCAAAATTAGACAGTACTGCGATGACATTACAATTTAAATTCAACGTTTTAGCTTTTTCATATTCCTTTACCTGTCACTACGTTTAAATAGGTTGACTTGGGACATTTTTTTCGTGGTTTTTGTATTAGACCCGTCGTCCATTTATTTGTAAGTCAATGCTTCTTTCAATAAAATTTTCTATCTTCAGTAATTAAGGTACTTTCCCTTCGTGTGGACTAGCCGTATGACACCCTGTATATCAATCTGCAACAAGTTAGTGTCTGCAAAACCGTTAGTAATCTTGTGTAGTATACATAAATAAGATATTTGTTGCCTTTTTTTAAAACGAATCAATCCAAATTTTATTAGACGATCACTGTAGTTTGGTATCTTCTTCCTCAAACCGCATTTAATGATCATTGTTCTCAGGATTACGCCCGGGCCTATCCATCGCCATCAGCTGCCAGCAGCCTTTCGTAGATCGTCATTCATTATAGTTCGTATTACTTTTACCCGACTTCAGAAAAAAGGAGGAGGTTACACTTTCGGCTGTATGTATGTTTTCAGATTTCAGATATCTCCGTCAATTGTGGACGGATTTTGAAAATTCTTCTTTTTTTTGAAAGGGTGCACTCTCGTGGTGGTCCCATTGTTATCACGTCAGAATATGATGAGAGGATTCCAGGAAAATCGAACGAAAGCCTCAAATTTTACAGGCATGTCCGTGTAATCACCAATTTTCCATCAATTGCGGGCCGATTTATGAAAATTCTTCTTTTGTTTAAAAGGGTATAGTTTTGAGGTGGTGCCTGATGCTGTTCTGGGTTCGTTTCGGCTATCACAAATTATTAATTATTTTCTGCAAGTAAAAGATGACTTTTTACATAAATAGAAATAAAATATGAAATGTACAAAGGAGTCTGTAGTTGTCCCATTGTCACCAAGAAGTCAATCTGATGAGAGGATCCCATGGAAATTGAAAAAATGCGGTAAGCAAAGTTTTGAGGACGTTTTTTTTTTCAAAGAAAAAAATATGATTTGTATTTGATAAAAGCACTTTTATATCAAGAGACATATGACATATATTTATATTTTAAGCAGTAAAGCTCCTTGTGAAAGAGTTCGTCCAGAGACGTGCTGCCACCTTACCTGTTTCAGCCGTTTTGAAATTTTTGAAATTACAGGCACATGAGACTTATTAACTTATGTCTCAAGGTGACGGGCACAGTGGCGGTGCTCCTCTGATCTTTACGATTGAAACTCTGAGTGTCACTGCAACTGTCATGAACAGGCGTGTCGCTTACCATCAGGCACACGACTTATTTGTCCCGTCACTTGGTATCATAAAAAAAACCACACCTTTATCTGGTACTCTGGCATGCCGATAGCAGGTAAAGTAAATACCATAGTAGTCGCACCAAGGAGATATAAGGTAATTAGCATTCGAATTAACATGAATGGCATGCCAGTAGCAGGCAGGTAAAGTAATTAGCAAAAATACACAAGTAAAAGGCATGCCAATGCCAGGTAGGTAGAAGATAATTAGGTACCATTTGTATACATGTAGATGGCATGCCAGTAGCAAGCAAATGCATGATAATTAGCATGTAAAAGGTAAGCTTTTAAACATCGTTGCGATGTGATGTGTATGTCACACCCTTAATTATAAAGTGACTTAATACGAAAACTAACATTTTTGCGGAACCGACAAAATTAATAAAAAAGAATTGACTAACGGAAGAACACAATATCGTATTTCATAACCAATAAGATTTCCTTGTATTTGGCGCCAACAAAATTGCATATGTGGCTTGGGCTGCGAGCATTTCCGTTTTAAATCTAGTTTGTTATTATAATTATTAATACAAAGATCGAACACTAAAAAAAAAATTCCTTCGATTCGAGGCCGGATTCGACCTCACGAATTTTTCTATGTGCTTGTTGTCGTGTCTTTATTTTTTGGTTTTTTTCAGCGATTTTTTTAGACGTAGCGCCATCTATGAGAAATCTATGACAGCATTTCGTCACCCAGTTAGATACCTTCACAGCTACCAGCCCCGGCTAGAGATGTCGCTATTCACTGTATTCAAATTCTTACCGAATTGATAGTCAATTTTTTTTTATGTAAAATTACTCCACTAGTTTGTTATAATTATTAATACAAAGATCGAACATTCAGAAAAAAAATCTTCTGCTGCTAGCAGACGCTATGCCAGCTAGGCCACGGAACGAAGGTCCGCTACCTTACGAATTTTTGTACGTGCTTGATGCACATCTTTGTTTTCGACTTTTTTGTGTATTATTATAATGTGCATTGACAAGGAAACTAATTCTTACCAAGAAATAAAGTGTGTGTATACCAAGTGGCACTGCGATTGCTTTGGATAGCCGCATATCTTTCTACATCAACCTTACCTTCTATATCAACCTCTTTGTTATACGAGAAGGGCACTATAATCTGTGCGAGCACAGAGACCATTTCCCCGTTTGCACGGACTTCATTTGGTTCTCAAAAGGCTAGTGCCTTGTGTGAGCCTTGTTTTGCTATGGACAGGCGTGTCGCTTACCACCAGATGCACGACTTGTTCGTTCGGTCACTTGGTATAACAGAAAACCATGCAAGCAGCACAAATTCTGTCATTGTTGCGGGGGGAGGCCTGTGTCCAGTTGTGGACGTCTTTCGGCTGAAATGACAACGAATGATGATGACGAAATATAGCATCTGCTATTTTTAAGGCCAGTAATACAACACCAGCAATCTTATCTTTGAAAAAGGAACGCATTAATTGCAATTGCAATTCAAATTGCAATCAGCGATCGCGAGTGTTTCAGCCCTAACCCTTTTGGACATAAATCTGTCGTCTGGGCGTCCCCTTAATGGCGCCTTTGTTCGCCAATACTGTTGCCTTTCTAAATCTTATGGCGTTCATTTACATGAGGATCCAATAAAATAAGTTTGGTGGTTGTAATTAAGGAATTTAAACTGTTATACAGGATCGAATTTTGCGCATATATTGTACAAACATCTACCTATCTTGTAATCTATCTACTAACATTTCGAACTTATGTAATTATACTTAAATTATAATACGTGAGGCGCACTATAAATTTCCAAAATGAATAAGAAAGAAATACTATAAATGGTCAGAAATGAAGCAATTTTGAAAACATTTATAATAATAATAATAATAAACCATTTATTTCAGACCATAGCCCATAAGATAATAGTGTTAGTTACAAAAGAAAACCTTAGAACTATGCTAGTATGATTACATTGAATTTTGAGATATTGACAGAAAATTTAAATATTAAAATTTGGAAAATGCACAATTATTACTTCATTTGACCAATTGTAATGTTTACCCAAAAGTTTAAAATTGTACAGTCAAAACGATGGGCAAACATCCTCAGTATGCCATTGCCACTGTCACGCACTCGCTTTAGCAGAGACGACACTTTTTTACGCCTAACGGCATAAAAGTCATCTGTTCGCGCTTCAGCAAACATGCCGTGGTAGTCCCAACAGCATCCTGAAGATGGCTAGATTGGCTAGATGGATAGATTTATGACACTCCTCCGTGACAATCTCTGAAACATATTTTTCATAATCTTCGACAGCCTCTTCAGGTGATGAAAATCGTAGACCGCGTAACTGGTTATTAATTTTTGGAAATAAATAAAAGTCACAAGGTACCAGGTCGGGACTGTACGTGTGAAGGCCCATAAGGTCAATGTTGTTTACCTTCAAAAATTCATTTGTCTGTCTGGCCGTGTGAGAACTGGCATTATCGTGGTGCAAGATGATACGGCGTTTACGGTTATTTTTACAGAGTTTGTCAATAACTTCCGGCAAATAAATGGTCGTGTACCAATCACTATTCATGGTATAACGATTCTCCAAAGCAACAGTAGCCACGTTTTCAGTTTTATTAAAAAAGAAGTAATCATCCGCTTAGAGGCACTTTGCATGCGCGCCACTTTGGTTGGTTTCGGCTCGTCTCGAAAGACTCATACGCTCGATTGCTGCTTTGTTTTGGGATCGTAACTATAAATCCATGTTTTGTCATCTATTACTATGTCCCACACCAAATTTGGCGCCCCTTCGTTTGATCTGGTAAGCATGGCATTGCACCAAGTGACGCGATCCGTTTTTTAAGCCTCAGTCCAATTGTGTGGGATCCACCGAGAGCACAGCTTTTTCACATCCAAATGTTTGTGTAGTATTTATTGTATTGAACTCATGCCTATGCCTAAACATGTCCGAATCTCATGGTATGTCACATGCCTGTTTGTTTTGATCATACGGCGCACAGCATCGATGTTTTTGTTGTTCACAGCAGTGGATGGGCGACCATCACGAAATTCGTCACTGAGATTCACACACATAAATAGTCGTCTAGCATGGTGCTTTATCGCCAAAAGCAGTTTGAAGCCGAGCGAAGCTCCGCTGAGCTGTTACATTACATTTAAAGTCGTAGAAAATCATACAATGAAAATTTTCACGAGTTAAATCCATGGTGATGTAGACAACCAATTTCTAAAATGACGCCACAATGTAAATTTTCAGATGAAACAAACTGTATTCTACAGCCAAAGAGTTCCATTTTTAAATGTTGTAATTACTTTTTAAATGTTGTTTATGTAAGTGTCCAGTTCCGGAAACTTATAGTGCGCCCTATGTAATAGTTAGTCTGAAGAAATAGTCCCAATGCTGGGGCATAGTCGGCCGGGTCAAGGACTCAGGGTTAAGAACCGCCAAACGCGTTTTCGCGTTTGTGTTAGAAGAGGTGCGTCACAGAAAGCCGCTTCAAGTTATTAGCGAGGTTTAGCAGGATTTTGATAAATAAGTAATACAGTTTATAAATAGCTACGAGATTGTAACTATTTTTTATGATACCAAGTGATAGGACGAACAAGTCGGGCGCCCGATGGTAAACTGCACGCCTGTCCATAACAGTTACAGTGCCACTCAGTGCTTTTAATCGCAAAGATCTGAGGGGCACTGCCACTGCGCCCGTCACCCTGAGACATAAGTCGACAAGTCCCGACAAGCCTGTAATATTATTCAAATATTAACCATGAGCCAAAATTATTACAGTATCCGGTATTGGGGCTACTTGTCAGTAAAAATTACTTGTGTTAGAAACCCCGCTCTTCCAAGTTACAGTCTGTTTTTTTATATCCGTAAATAAGGCAATTAAAATTACTTATTCAGAAAAACTTAAAGAATATGATCTTTATGTTTAAATTGAAAATAAAATTATAGTGTCTGTGTGTGCGCACGCACGTGCGTGCGTGCGTGCGTGCTTGCCTGCGTGCGTGCGTGAGTGAGTGCGTGCGTGCGTGCGTGCATGTGTATGTGAGACTGCGCGCGCGCGTGTGTGTAATGGAACTTGTGAGTACTATTTATCTATTCATGTAGTGAAATATTTTGTTATTTATTTACCTTCTTTTTTTTCTTTAGTTTATACGAGTCAAGCAATGTGTATGGGGTTACTCACCAATTTTAATAGATGTCAATGTCATCATACTTTTTGTTGTAAGCCAGTCCTCCAGAGTATTTTTAACTCCCCGGGAAGTTTTTAAATAAATGTTACTTTCTTTGTTCACAATATTGTAAAGATAGGTTGATAATTTTATAAAACTAATTAATAAGTTCACGCTTGCTAATTGGATAGATGATGCTATTCCTAAATAAAAGAATTAGCTACATGTATCAATAAAACTGTGCAACAAGGTTCATCTAGTTTATTTGTTTGTTATCACTAAAAATTTTAGTAACTTTGATAAATTGCAGCTTGTCAATGTAAAACAAATTAATTACAAAAATGGCTATTTGGTACTCGCGGCGACATCTGGTGTACCAGTAGGTACTAAACACCCGACTACGCTGTCTTGTGTCATGGTTAGCAGTCCAGTTGGTCCATAGTTATGACAAGGAGGGTTGCGTAGCTCATTGTGTACGGTTTGACTAGATAACAAGAAGTTCACTTTTCCTTGTAATTTACGTTACAAATATCACACTATACGGGGCTATTAGTGACAAAAGTCTCTAACAAAACTACCAAAATAATAATAAATACTGTACCCTAACCATCAATTAGTAAAGGCATTAGTAGGGTCGAAGAACACTCGAGAAATTATGCACTAACGGCGATACGGTACGAATTAACAGAAAGGGTTCATTGTAATTACTTTTAGGAATTCCGATTGGACAAAATGGGGTATAGTAAATTATGGCAGTTGGAAATGAGGATATTTTACGTGAAGAATGTGTCGTAATCACCAATAGATTAATTGAGTGCTTAAAATGTCTTTGAAGATGTGTGGACGCCACAATCCACATTGGAATACCGTGAATGACGGAGTCTTATGCCATAGGCCCAATTAGAAAAAGATTGTTTTCGTTATGATACCAAGTTACGGGACGAACAAGCCGTGCGTCTGGTGGCGAGGGATCCCTGTCCATAGCAGTACCACTCAGAGCTTTAAATCGCTGTGATCTAAATCTGGGACATAAGTTGACAAGTCCCATGTACCTGTAATTTCAACAGCACCTTTTTTACAGTTCAAAACTGGATCGCAATAATGCTCACCTTACTGCTTGACGGCAGAAAGAGATAAGGTTGCTTTTCAATTGAGATTTGAGATTTGGACGCTTACGTTTTTTCAAACAAATTAACGTCTCGGGCCTTGTAAAGTTATCAACCAGTTATGTCTAATACTAAACCCTATTCCACCTGAATTAGACCCGAAACCATAGTTTGATTTCAGTTGTGTAACAATCGCGAAAACCTAAGAACTCAACATGTGCCTAATTGCTAAGTACACTCAAATTCGCTTCTTAAACGAGATCTAACCATAGTAACCCAGTAAAAGACTGGCTGCTCCTACTTATAACTTTAATTTCTAAGCTACGTGCATTTGTGAAGGAAAACATGGCGCTGAAATTTGCTTGTCGAAGAAGGATTGCAATCCTCCAAGGATTTCTGAAGTGCCCAAGCAGCATTAGGCTCACGTGATTACTATAGCCTTAACCTTAGAAGGGACTTATGCTCTGCAGTAGGATAATAGGTTGATGATAATAATGAGATAATACCCGTACCCAACAGTGAATTTGGGTTGACATGAACTCATACTCCTACTCTAAACACTAAATGAAATTTGAAAGGACTAACTGGCTGCAAAAACTCTGAAACGCTTATCGTAAGTTATTAGACCAATGTATCTGTATTATAGTAGGAACTAGTACACACAGTACAGTTGCTAGTAGCTATAGCAGTAATTGGTAGTTTATTAGCCGTTTTTCAACGCGGTAGTTCAATTTCGTAGATTATTAATATGGCAATGCTATTTATTGTACAGCAATGCCACTGTAATACACCACTCACTTGGAAAACTGTGAAAAATTAACGAGAAAGTAATTTAATTTACTAATTTACTTTGTTAATGCTTAAAAGAGAAAACTAGAGTGAAAGATAGAGAAAGGTATGTTGAAGTGGTGTCGACGTCCGAAGCGGATGGATGAAGATATACACATGGAAGACAAGTGATGGCCACGAAAGACATTTCAAATCAAATTACTATTCTTTTCAAGAACTTCAGCTTTTTAAAGCTTCTAAAAAACGTTTAAAGAATGTATGAAATTTTTTTTTATTTTTTTATAAAATGCAACATACACACCTAAATAATCCTTATTCATTCTCTCCTTGAAGAGCTCCAAGTTATAGCGTTCAGGGTATAAGTATGCGGGGAATAAGTCTGCAGTGAATCTTTAGAATACCCACAACATAGGGGTGGAACTCAAGCTTGCGTCTAGTCCCTCAGTGATAGAAAGGAAGGCGGAATTAAATAGTGCAATAAATTTGTTTGCCAAGATTGTGCAAAACGGTGGTCAAACTGCCTACCAATAGGAATCCAAACGCATGAATTTATGTATGTATAGCATTTATATATTCATTTATTTAGTTGCCTAAGGAATCTACGCTCACACGATATATGCAGCCGTAGACGCATACCACACCTAGAGGTGCCGGTGATGATTTTATACCGATTTATCGGATATCGAAGTTATAACAGGTGAAAGAACTAATATTAATTGCTATTTCGGTAACTACTCTAGCAAACCATTAGGCTTTTAATGCCTGGGTCTATCATTTAAAAAAAATAAACAACTTCAAAAATACGTCACGACAATCGTGTGTGTTATTGTTTGGGCTGCTTATTTCGGTGTTTATTTATTGAAAACATACCATAAGTAGCGTTTTTTAAGTTTACCCTGAATATAAATGTTTATAAACTATACTTTAAGGAGTAATTTTATGGTAAACGTTAGAACCACTCAAACGGAATATTTTCATATTTATCCAAGTACACCAAAAATTTCATTAGTGCTTTTTAAGTGTAGGATTTGCGGTGTATAACTGCATTTTATTTGAGATATTTTTGTTGGTAGTACGGAGGGTATTTATTTAGCAATGCGGAATAATAATTTTTGTTTATAAAAACTTGTATTTAAACTGAATCCTTTTCTAATTTGTGAAACCAAATAGCCGCCATTTTGCGGTAGGAGGAGCGCATCGCGTGAGTGGTTAATGGTAAAAATAATCCTTTATGACTGGCAACACACCGATAAGAAAACTGACCTTTCTGATATTGCCACCGTCCACCCTTATAGTGACAATTACAGTGATGGAACATCGGTAATTTAATGGCCACCTCGAACCAATATCCGAAGATCATCAAACAAATAAAAATGACAAAGAGCATCGTAAAACCGCTCAAAGTAATTCTGTCGGTCACTTCAAGATACCTTTTCCGTATTATTGTGATAAACACCTTCATAAATCCGTTTTTATGGTTTGAAAACGCTTTTTTCGATACGTATCAATTCATTTTGAATGTTTTGGGTATACCAGTGCGATGCTGCGACTTTCCTTGTCTTGATATTTGTTTTTGACTTCTATCAACAGCAGTACAAAAGTACTCCAGTGACTTCAGCGTAGGATTTTTATCGGATACATTCCCTAAGACACATTTAACATTAACTTGTATTACGAGAATGTATGTCACATCTACCATACTTACTTACTTACTCTGTAAACTCACGACCCGAAGTGAGTCTTGGCCGTTACGAGTTGGCGCCAAACGCGTTCTCTTTTGAGCGATCTCGCGGTACGGTAGCGGTCTTTCTCCACTTCGTCCCTCCATCGGTATTTGGGCCGACAATCTGGTCATCGACCACTAGGATGTTCCATGTCCTTTACACCGCTTTATGAGCTGGTATGCTTTTGAGTTATCGAGGATAATATTGGGCTCAGAGACGATCAATACAGAGGAAAGATGGTAACTGGAGGATCCGGAAGTACCAGAAGCTGGAGGACAGCTATCTTATAATAAATAATGAGAATTGTCCTTATTAATGAACGAATAATCTTATTTTTTTTTATTAGCGATGATTTTCCTTGCATTAGTTATTGATTTAGTTTATAGTTATGAAGCCTTTAACTCAAGATGTATACGATTGAGCTGGTTTAAGGTAAGGTATGATATTGATATTCCTTATATAAAAAATAACATACTTGTTGTACTTTAAACATCAGAAAATCTGTAAGCGATACTTATCTAGTACGGCGTGCCACAAGGCAGTGTCATTAGACCTTATTTATTTTTCATCTATATGAATAAAGCATTCAGTCAACTATCTTGTGCTCTGGTCTTCCACAGCTCACCTCGCGATGAACTAACTTGAACAGTAGAAAACCTTAGGCCAGACAGATTACAGAATGTGACGTTAGTAACAACAAGCATTTATCTATCTAACGAAGGAAAAAAACCAAACGGCACATCCATGTTATCCTTTTACCTCAATATCGACGACATGGTATCGTTATATTTATCGTTATCGTTATTATCGGTCGTTATTTCGGAATTAACGATCGAAAGAACAGAAATATAAACATTAATCCGATTTATTTCTATACCTGCGCCTGCGACCATCGTTGAATAAGACTTTGCGGATTTGAGTATATTAATCGTGGTACAGATATGTCTCCGCAATGCCCGTTTCAATAAATACAAGCCACCACTGTTTTATCAATCTGCGGTAGGCAGAGATTATGGACCTCCACCTGTCATGCTTCTGACATATCTACCATGTCTTTATGGGTCTGGTATATGTGACAAAGCTACATGCGACCATGTATGCGTGTACGTACAACAGAATACAGTAGAATAATACAAAAGTACCCGATTGAACAAAATATTAATTTCATAAAATTATTAAATTTCACATTACATCTTTGCTATTACAAAAGAGGAAAAATATATTTCCATTCATAAAATTCGACTTTGAAGTATCGTATCTAAAAATTTACATACATCAATGCGTTACATCGTATATTGCAACCGGATATTATAGCAACTTGTAATTACATATTTTTTATAAGAAAAATTGTAATTGCATTCGTAAATTTTTATCTTTTAAGGATTTTATTTTCCAATTTAGACTTACTTTTAGTTACTGCACTATAACACCCTATGTACGTTTCACTGTTATGAACGATGTGACGAGGATTTATGTTATTCACCCATTGACTTACAAATAAATGGACGACGGGTCTAATACGAAAACCACGAAAAAAATGTCCCAAGTCAACCTATTTGAAATTTAAATTGTTATGTCATCGCAGTATCGCGCTGTCCGTAGAACAAATGAAGACTAAAGCGGAGTGTCGCGCTCTGTATACGATTTTAGCGCCTTACAAGTGCGGACACTTTTTAGCGCGGACCCGACGTCCATATAATTGTAAGTCAATGTATTCACCACAAAATTTGTCGGTGTAGATAGTTACGTCCACGTAAACATGGGTGGCTCGGACTCTGCCACAGCAAAGACCCTGGCTGCACACAGGCGAAGCTCCTCTTTCAAGGGCTTTCAGTAGAATAGAATATTCGTCTTCTTTATTCTTCTTTATTAGACTCTTGTTGTCTTTCCATACTTCTTTATCCAACACTTACTCTTCAATTTTATAATATGACTTTTTAATTAGAATACTTTTAATGTAAGTTTTAAACTTAGGAAGGGGGATCTCACTGCGGTAAGCGTACACATGTGGTCAGCCTTTACTATGAACTAGCCATACACTGCTCGGAAGCTGTTGCACCACCAAAGAACAAAACTACCAAGAAGTCTATGACTTTAGTCTGTCAAAAACCTATCAAATAGAACAGACTATGATCACGTCCTAAGCAAATTTTTTTCAAAATTTTTTTCTTAACATCGTAGCTATTTATTTAAGCTATAACCCTACCTAACCTACAGTCAACCAACACATTTATTTAATAAATATTCATACTTTATAAACATTTCAATAACAACATTTCCAAACAACAGACTTCATCGTGCATGCTGCTAAGACGACACCTCAGGCTTGAACATCCAACGAATGCTCACTGAACTACCTTTATGATAGGTACCCAGCTGCCTTAGTTCTCGCCCAGCAGTTATCCACCTACCATCAGATTTTTTTCATTGTGATGATGATACATCACATTGAAGACTTATAATTAATTAAATAGATATATTTTCCTTTGAATGCAGACAGTTATTGTTCATTTGGAGAAATGACCAATCACCACACACATATACACAGGTGAATACATTCATAAAATCAAAATGAAATAAGTCATATTTATCCAAGTTAGAAATCCATATTTTTTATACAGTTCTAAATATAAATAGTATAATTTAACCAGCCCGTGCAACAGTACCATACCAAACCTATGAACCTATAAACCTCTATTATGGATATCTCCTTTCATAATGAAATTATGTATATGATACATACAAAATATTTGAGTAAATGTACTGTGATGCTACAGTTATGACACCAGTCTCCTTAAACTTTTCTCTGGGAGAAACCCGAGAACCTAAACGGTACACAGAATGAATCGCTCGTTTTCGCAACACAAATATGTTTGTACACTGGATATGTAATAAAATGAAAACTATCGCAGCAGCATATTACCATATTATTCGGTGGGAAGGGCGATATCTGCCGCTTTACCCCACATGAGAATCCCATAAGACATTATAATATGGAAGTAACTAAAGTAAACTAGTCTAGCAGTACCAACATCATCGGTAAGCTCACGTATTCTACGGACTCCGTATGCAGCAGAGCTTAATCTGCTGGCTAAGGAAGATATATCTGGAAACCATTGAAGTTTACTATCTAAGGTCACTCCCAAAAAGACAGCTTCATTAACAAGGTCTAACTTTTCTCCATCTACTTATTTATTTATTTAATACTGATAACGTAGACGAAGTTGACACATTTAACTTTTTTGGATTAACAATTGACAAGCACCTTAACTGGATAAAACACATCGATAAGATTTGTATGAAGCTAAATAGATTTGTTTACGCTCTACGATGACTAAGCTAAACTGTCTATCGAGAAGCTGCGTTGACGACATATTACGGTTACGTTTTGTCCGTACTCACCTACGGTCTTTCTACAACTCAGTAGTTATAGAAAGTACGTCTAAGGTTCAGAAGTTGTTGGTGAAGAACCGTTGTTCAAAAAAGTAAACATACTGTGCATTAGGCATCGAGTATATCGAACTCATCCGTAGAATAAAGATCTACGTGCAAAACTACTTGTTCCCAGGACATAGTACATTTCGTTCTCTTTCGCTGTGAATGTCAAATCGACTGTTCTTTGATTTTATATTTCCGAAACGAAATACGATAAATAAATTATTAAAGCACCTTTACATAGGCCTTAGTTTGAATAACGAAATTATTCTCGTAACACACTTAATTTCTTTCCGCTATATAATCGCATCGGACTCTGTTCTTCGGATGAATCGATATATGGCATTAGGGATGTCTGTGTATTTGTCAAAACTTATCCTCAATATTTTATGTATCTTTCGTACCAACCTCGTTACCATAAAATAATTTATAAGAAAACCGTTTCAACATGTGTGTTGTCATTGTTACAAGGGCATACTTTTAAATTACAATTGACAAAATGGCTTTTGACACATTGCTTCTATATTAACAATTTACTTACAAATTTACATTAGTTTGAAGTGCAATTAACAATAGAACCCGAAAGTGAAATCCTATTAATATTTGCACCACTGCTTGCAGGTTGAATACAATGTACCTAATTTTACCTAAGATCTTTACTGTATTGTGACAAATAAACGTATTCTATTCTATTCAGGATAGGTAGACGCGTGTGGCTGTTCATCGAGGCGTGCTGGTTCCAACCCTAATGTGACAGAAATAGCATGAAAGGAGGATGACTGCTCTAGAAATTAGAGCTTTACGCAATAAGTGTGGTCTTTTATTTTTAATTTAATTAGATTTGTCTTAAAGACAGAATGCCGAACAGTATAGCAAGAGAGGGTTGTGGTATGAGAGATATCTATGAGGGATATTCATACCTATAGCCGATTGTCTCCAAATACTTGAATGAACCTGTCATCCAATTTGAACTTCGGCAAGGAAGCCTGCCATCCTTACCAAGGTGAGGCGTGCCAGGACAGTTGCTTCAGCTGTATCAAGCACAAGTCCGGTCGTGTATGGAGTACTGTTGCCACCTTTGAGATGGCTTTGCTACATACCAGTGTGGGGGTGCTGCTGGTGCTGGGGGCGTTCTGAGAGATTGTAAAAGTGTGTAGCCTGGATAGCAGTAATAGCCTCCGCAGCCTCCAACATCTTATTTAGTAAATTTAGCAATACAAACGTTGAACGTCCAGTTTATAGATATTTAATCGGTTTTAACAAATATAATCTTTAAAATGTAAACTGTATAAATATAGCTAGTAAACGATTCAGAAAGATAAATAATGGTCTGTTCGCTACCGCGGTCGCGCAGAGAGTGACGATGGAAAGAAAGAAAATCAGAATGCGAGGTAAAATGGAACAATTTTAAATTTAAATATGAGTAGAAGAAGAAAAAACGATACGATACGAATGGAGAGAGGCGATACAAAATGGTGGGATGACGGTATACGGAGGTCACACCGACACACCAGAAGGCCACATTGGATTCAATTGACAGCCGTGTCAAGAGGCTTATAGGTGAATCGAAATTAGTAGACGCGAATTGAATACCACCGTAAAGTTGCTAGCTTATCGGTATTCTACAGGATGTATTACGGAGAGTGTGCGAAGGAATTACATGATTTAGATGATATATAGATTTATTGCAGACTTGTTCCTTGAACGTTATAACTTGGACGTTTTCAAGGCGAGAGTGAATAGGCATTATTTAGGTGTGTAAGTTCCATCGTCGACCTCATCGTCACTTTCCATCAGGTGAGATGGAGGTCAAATATGTACTTACATTTTTATAAAAAACGTACTTTGACAGCACAAATATGTATATAGAGCGAATGTGAATGGAGGCGTGAGGAGAGAGGTTAACCTCAGCGTACATATCTCAATCAGATTGGGGATGTCTTTATAAACGTTTTAAACCGTCGCATTAAAAGTATTAAGAATAATGGGCCATGTGAAGAGACTGGTAGGAGCGGAGGAGGCGGAAGCGGTTTGTCAGAAGCGTAGCAGGAGGTCCATGATCTCTGCCTACCCGTATGGGAGACAAGCGTGGCGATATGTATTTTGTCAATTGTAATATAAAAAAAAACTCCTTGAAGGAATTTAAATTTATTTGAAAAATTATTGAAAATTTGAAGTTATTTCTATAAATGAATTTATGACAAGGAGTTTGGTATAACAAGTACATAATTGTGATTAAAGTTAATTAATTGTTAGGATGTTTCACCACCAAGATATTCAATTATTTTTTGTGCAGTCATTCCACTAGTTTGTTATAATTATTAATTGAAAAATTCCTTCGATCCGGCCGGATTCTAAACGACGTCTTCTAGCAAAGCCAGATGCTATGCCAACTAAACCACGGAACGGACCAGCGGACCTCACGAACCTTTTGATTATTCAACTATTTTTTAGCCGTAGCGCCATCTATGAGAAATCTATGAAAGTATTTCGTTGTTGTTTCGGTTTGCTAGAAGACATCAGTTTGAGTCCGGCAGGATCGAAGGATTTTTTGTATCTAAGTGACCTTTGTATTAACAATTATATCCATATTGAATTTAAATAAAAAACTTTAATTTTTTTTTTAATAGACATAGTTCTACATAGAGATCTCGCGCTTTATGTTGCTCCCGCGCAAGTCACGCCTTGAATCGAACCAACGGAAAAATTCATAAGATTCGCTATTTCGTTCCGTGGCTAGACATCCTGACATTCAACACACTGAATTATATTTATTAAAACGACATCACTAGTCAGCTCCTGGTAGCTGTGAAGATGGTAACCTATCACAAACTCGAATTATTCTTTTTCCGAAATAACGTTTGATCGAATTTTCATTACACCGAAAACCGAATTATAACCTAACCGTTGTTCTTTCAGGATATCTTGGATGTTTATCGCAAAGACACGATTAGTTTCGGTTAGGTTAGGTTAAGTTAGGTTTAAAAGAAAAAGTATTTTCCTCTCAAAATTACTTTCGAGGTTACGAAAATTCAAACGTTATCTTCTGTAAAAAGTAGTTCCGGGCTACTGATAGGTAACCTTTCTATTTGCGTATCAGGGTGACGGGCACAGTGGCAGTGACTCATAGATCTTTGCGATTTGAAACACAGAGCGGCACTACAACTGTTATGGACTGTTGTGCCTCTTACCACCATTATTGTTTTGGTTTTTCAACGACTTTTTTGCCATAGCGCCATCTATGAGAAACCTATTGCTTTACTCAGCCAGGTATCTTAACAGGTTAAGTAGAAAAGTCCCATGCGCCTGTAATTTCAATTAATGTTATCCTTTTATAATTAAGTACTTGTAAATTTAAAATTGGAATGTTCCATATTTAAAATGTCTAATATTAAAATTCAGGAAATAGAAAATAATAAGGAAGTGACACATCCAATTAAAACATATCGATATAAATTATAAATGGTACCAAAAATAGAGCTGGCGATCGCGACTACAAAGCAAACAAGTGCGGCTATGGGCTTGATTAAACACACATTCGGTGCACGCCCGATGCGTTAATTAGAACTGTTCATAGGGTTAGGATAACGTCGATAATAAAAATTTACAAAGACTCAAAATCAACCTTGAACCACTTAACAAAACTGTATTAGTAGGAAATTAAAACAAATAAATGAAAAAAATGATAGTCGACTAGCTTTTCTAATTTCAAATTAGATCGAAAATAAACAATTAAGTAAAATAACCGATCACACTTTGAAAAAAAAAGCAATGTTTTTTTCTAGTGTTCAGGTAAATGTATGTGTATTATTATTAACGCCGTATTTCAAATATTTGCTAATGGCAATTTTATTCTACTGTCGACTTTAGTCGTGTGTGATAAATTTTTTTTACTTTCCTAAAATTTAGAATAGAATAGAATAGAAATCATTTATATCAAAAGAAAAAAATATAGAAAAAAATAAGAAAATAATAAATGAATAAAGCTAAACTAAAACAAAAATAAAAGAGAATAACAAAAAAGTAAAAATAAAATCTTAGAATAGATAATGAAATGACAACCAAGCAAAAACATTAAATAGTCAACAAACACTATTTAAGTAGAGACTGCCTCCGTGGCCGAACGGTTACCATGCTGGACTGCTACGCAGAGGTACCAGGTTCGATTCCTGGGCCGAGAGAAATATTTGTATGGCCGACATTTATTTCTCTTGTGAGTATGGCTGTAATTTGTTGTTTTCTATGCATGTGTCCATGGCACCCGCGATACAGGGTTTCCCTAGTGCGGGCCTATGTTAAGTGTGCGTGAGTGTGTGCGTTATTATGGTTACCTATCAGTAGTCCGAAATGACATTCTCCAGAAATAACATTTGGTCGAAATTTCATAACCTCTGAAGTAATTTTGAGAGGAATATGTTTTTTCTTTTAAACCTAACATAACCTAACCGAACCTAATCGTGTCTTTGCGATAAACATTCAACATATCCTGAAAGAACAACTGTTTCTTTATAATTCGGTTTTCGGTGTAATGAAAATTCAAACAAACGTTACTTTGGACAAAAAAATCTTCGACTTTGTGATAGGTTACCGTTATTATTTATTTATTTATTTTACATACATAAACTAACAACTATCATTACAGGACTAACCTAATGCAATGGTGTAGCCAAAATTATTACTTGTTCAATATCATTTAGAAACATTAATATTATATTCAAAAATTCTATTGTATCTACTAAAATTATGTAACTATACCATATTAAATCACAAACTGATATTATATTCCACAACATATTACAAATAAAGCTATTTTATTGAACTCACACAGCCAACAGGCAAGTAAGTCAATTTTCCCATCAATAACGTTCAAAGTCCTCATCGCAAATTATTAACTCAAAATAATCTTTATTTCATAGGTAAGCATTATTACACTTGAAATCGTCACAATGGTTAAACTCTACCGCTCATTCGTAAGGCAGATTCCCCTGAGAAGAATGAGCAAGAAACTCTAGGGGATATTATTATTAATATTGTCAGTAGGTGTCATGTGTGTGGCAGTGACGCCAAAAAAAGTTCGATTACGGTACCTATATTAAAACAGATAAAGATTGTTAAAGATTTGATTCTGTTTTTTTTGGTTTTTATTGATTGCACCATTTAGAAACATCGACACATTTCTTAATCGATGATTGACTCATGACACTAATCCCATCTCTATAGTGTTAATGGCTGTAACACCAGAGTCATTGAATACGGTCGTAATCGTAATTATTTTTAATTAATAATCAACATGCTATTAGAGCGAGCACATAATAAGGATGCTCGTGTCGATGGCCCTTTCCTGGACGTAAGAGTTTATCATACTGAGAAATATTGAAGAAAAACACAAGTGTTACAAACAATATAGACCTCTTGGTGTAATAAAATCCTATCTGCAAA
>NW_020653715.1:1494772-1574981 GCF_003589595.1 Hyposmocoma kahamanoa
AAATCAAAAACCATTTTATGCCCTCGTGTTTACATATAATAGTCTATAATCGTATAACAGCTCAAAAAACATTGACCTCTTACCATATGTTTGTAAATTCCTAAAATTCTAATTTAAAAAAATTACCGACCCCGCCGTGACGGATGCGATCTCAAAACACCTCGTAACTCCTACTATATCAATAACTATCGGAGATCTGAACACACCATTGATTTATATGTGAATCTCTCTATCCAACGATATCAAAATTGTATCATAAGTTTAAAAAAATAAGTTACAAAATTGCTTCTCGGGCTTTGGTCCGAAACTTTGGTCAAGTGATTTGGGAATTAGGACTTAAGGATATTGTTATAAAGGTCAAGTTAGTATGGCGTATGATCTTATAGAATACCACCAAAGAAGAATATGCCACTACAAAGTGATTTATATCCGATACGGCGTATTAAAAGTTTTGTTTTTTATACATTTTAAAGAAATGTGAAAATCGGTAATTTATGTTTAAGAAATCGAATGGTGCGATTTATGTCTGTTTCTATTAGATTTATTATGTCAAGATGTTCACTATTTGTCTATATTATGGTCTTTTTGAGCTTCATTTCATTTACATTTGGAGATACTTAGTTGAATTGTGGTTTAATGATAATTAATTATGTTTTGAATTTCTTATACGTTGTAAAGTCCCAAGTAATGGGACGAACATGTCATCTGTCTGGGGGCAAGTTACACACCTACCCATAAAAGTTTCAGTGTCAATCAGAACTTTAAATCGCAAAGGTTTGAGGGGTATTGCCACTTTACCCGTCACCCTGTATTTTTTATTACAGTTTACGTTCATTTTTCTTGTTTTATATTTATTCAGTAATCAGTGTATGAACAGCATTCCAAAATGTCACTACTTTTCCTTTGGCTTTTTTTAAAATAATATCAAGTGATATGACGACGACATGGCTGTATACGCAGTCCGTAGAATATGTGAGCTTACCGATGTTGCTATTCCTAGACTTTTATCCAGTTAAGGTGCTTGTCAATTGTTAATCCAAAAAAGTTAAATGTGTCAACTTCGTCTACGTTATCAGTATTAAATAAATAAATAAGTAGATGGAGAAAAGTTAGACCTTGTTAATGAAGCTGTCTTTTAGGGAGTGACCTTACATAGTAAACTTCAATGGTTTCCAGATATATCTTCCTTAGCCAGCAGATTAAGCTCTGCTGCATACGGAGTCCGTAGAATACGTGAGCTTACCGATGATGTTGCTACTGCTAGACTAGTTTACTTTAGTTACTTCCGTAGTATAATGTCCTACGGGATTCTCATGTGGGGTAAAGCGGTATATATACAAACCATATTTGTGTTGCAAAGACGAGCGATTCGTTCTGTGTACCGTTTAGTTTCTCGGATTTCTCTCAGAGAAAAGTTTAAGGAGACTGGTATCATGACTGTGGCGTCACAGTACATTTACTCAAATATTTTGTATGCCCGTAAAAATATACATAATTTCGTTAAGAAAGAAGATATAAACGATTCTTTTATAAGGAACTGTATATGTTTTTACAATAAGATTCTGGAGCATATATTAAAATTACCATTTCCTAAGTTTAAAACTTACATTAAAAGTATTTTAATTGAAAAGTCGTATTACAAAATTGTAGACTACGTGTTAGATAAAGATGTATGGAAAGATAATGTGAGTCTAGATTCCACACAAATATGATTCATATTATAATAAGAATAAATGATTATATGACTTTGACTTTGACGAACAAGTCGCACGCCTGGTCGTAAGCTACACACCTGTCCGTAACAGTTGCAGTGCCACTGAGAGCTTTAAATGGCAAAGATTTAAGATGCACTGCCACTGCTCCTCGAGACATATGTTGACAAGTCCCACGTGTCTGGAATTTCATCAGCACCCTTACCCTTCAAAACCGGAACACAGTATCGCTGACATTACTGCTTGGCAGCAGGTATACGTAAGGTGGCAGTACTACCCTGAACTAGTTAGTAGTGTACTAAACTGAGTAAAGTGTGAGCATGGTATGCATGGTGTGCGGATGTGTTTAGGCGTGAGTATGTAGTGTTATTTGAGGATAGACAGTAGTTGCTCAGTGACGTCATAAGTTAGGGTGTCCACCGTACTGTTTTAATGTAATATCCACAAATGTGTGCGTGTAAATCATTGCATTTTTGTCAGTATGTTTTTGGTATTACTCTATGGTGTTTCGCTTCCACATTTATATGGCGAGCGGCTAGAGAGTGGAATTCCCTACCTGCGGACTTATTCCAAGGACGCTATAACTTGGACCTATTCAAGGCGAGAGTGAATAGGCATTGTTTAGGTGTGCATGCTACATCATCGACAAGTGATGAAAGATCCCGGTTTCGATTCCCGGGCTGGGAGAAATATTTGTATGGCCTGCATTTATTTCTCTCATGAGTTTGGGTGTAATTTGTGGTTGTCTATATGTGTGTCCACGGCACCTGCGACACAGGGTTTCCCTAGTTTAGGGCTATGTTGAGTATGTGCGTGTACGTTATTATATAAAAAAAAAACTTCACAGAGAGCACTTGGAAGTCTCACTGTAAAACACGTACTTACTTAGATAATTTTTTGCGATGTAAATAGAGAAACGGGATACCCCGTACTATTATAATATTCAGTAGGGCTAGTACAAGAGGGCGTGACTGGCACGAGAGCGACATAAAGTGCGAGATACTGCTGTTCTCGCATACAGATACCGCTTTATGTCGCTTTCGCGGAAGTCGCATCCTGTCGTGCTAGCCCCTACTGATATTTAATTTTAAGGCAAATGGCGTTATTGCCCGTGAACGGGTAAATATTATTGTGTAAATCAGGATAGCACACGTCAATTTGCTTCATTTTTCTTTTTTTTTCTCTATTTACTATGCTTCACATCGTATTATACATTGCTTTTTGCTGTTGATGCACCACACCGCGTTACCCTCTAGTAGGCGATAGCTGAAAATCAGTATGTTGCTTTTGGGCAACACCCGCACAGAGCTATGGCCTGTTTGGCTTGTTGCAGCACCCACAACTTGCTTTTAATTATTTGAGTTTCTACCTTTTTTTATTTCTTTGTTTTGTTTTGCGTTTTTTGTCTTCTTTTTTGCGTTACTTGTTTCATATTGTTTTAATACGTTCAGTTTTTACGGTGATTTAGTTATATGAAAATGAGAATATGGACAACGTCAACTGACGACAGCTAGCTTATCTAAACGTAGGTACATTCGAAATCGTTGTTATTAAGCTGTTTATTTTAAATTAATAAAAAAATGTTTTTTTTTAGTAAATTTGGTACATTAGAAGTAAGCAAATCAAGCCCGAGTCTTTGAATCGATGTACCCGACACCATAAGCCACACAAACATATCGAGGATAATATTCATTACAGGATGATTTAGGGCCTGCGCACACGCGCTTTGTACTGCGCCCGCGCCGCCTACAGTAGCCCACTCGCTAGATCGGCCCGCCCGCTTCGATGGCCACCGGTTGGGTTAGTGTGGATACTTCTATTGGATTCTCTCTTGCATTCGGTCAACGGCAACGTGGCGATCTATGGCCTAAACCCTTTCCTAAAGGAGACCCGTGCCCAGTAGTTGAACATATAATAGGTTGATGATTATGAAACAATGGGGATCACAATTTTAATCATTATACCGGCAACACCTAAACGTGCATTTACATTTTATAAAAAAAAAGAACCTGAACTCTCCACAAAAAGATTAATTTATCTGGCATGAAATCTAACATTGTTTTAACTCAAAAATAGTGATATTGAGAAGACACGGTAGCTGTAATAGGTACCTCGAAGAGTGAAGAAAAACTTTCATAGATTTCTCACAGAACACTACGCCAAAAAAAATCGTTAAAAACCAAAATAAAAATCTTAGTTCCAGCATATATCGTATTATAGTAGCAGTAGAGGTCCTCGTGAAAGAGTTGGTCCAGGGTAGTACTGCCACCTTATTTTACCTATTTCTGCCACCAAGCACTAATGTCAGCATTGCTGTGTTCCAGTTTTGAAGGGCAAGGGCACTTATGTGTCAGTGGTAGTGTCCCACAGATCTTTGCCATTTAAAGCTCTGAGTGCCACTGTAACTTCTATGGACAGGCCTGTACCTTACCATCAGGCGCACGACTTGTTCGTCCCGCCACTTGATATTATAAAAAAAAAATATTATGGAAAAATTCGTGCGATTCATTGGTTGGTTTCGTGACTTAGTTGGCATAATGCATGGTTTGCTATGAGACGTTGGTTCGAATCCAGCCGGATCGAAGTGGTTTTTTTCTAAGTGTTCCATCTTTGTTTAATAATTGCAGTTATACATTTCATCTGTTAGCAGACTAAGCCTTGATACTAGCTTGAACCAATAACTAAAGAAGACCGGAAATTTCTTACTACAGATTGTAACTTTGAAAAGCGACAATTCCGTCTTATGTCTTATATGGCGTTGATCAATAGCCTAGAAGTGGTTTGTGTCATGTAAATGGCATCTTTAATATGAAATGTAAGTACCATTTCACCACGAGCGAGAAATATGCGTGTCAATAGATGGCACTGTGTGTTACAAATTAATTTTTAAATTAACGCTTGCTGGCTTGGGTAGATGGCGCTAATTAAAACAAAATAAAAGAATAACTGGCAGTATCCATAAAAATCTGTGCAATAAGCGTCATATAGTCGATTTGTTGTGAAACATATAGTAAGTACTGCACCGACTATGACTTTAATCTATTTCCAACAAACACTGCGACTATTAGACGAAGTGTAGGTTAGAATCACTTTTACTATACATATATTAACATATATAGGCAATCGAAATATATACGAGGTATTTATTTTTACGAATACTTTAAACTATAAAAATGTAAGTAAGATCAACATTACTTATTGATTTGTGATTTTGATATCCAAATGTGGAGGCTTTTTGATATTGTTTAGTTTTATACACCATTTTCAACTTACAGCTGTAAACCTTCCTAAAATAAATGAATGAATGAATGTATGAATGAATGAATGAATGAACAAACAGAACGAATAAATAAATAAATGAATAGAAATTAGAGTAGCTTTGATAAATTGTAGTTGGTCAATTATTTACAAATTGCTTACAAAAATAGCTGTTTCGTACTCATCGCGACATCTGGTGTACTAATCAGTACTAAACACCCCACTACGCTGTCTTATACCATGATTAGTGTTTTCTTCAATTTTGGTCTATGATACTAGTAATCAAGATAAGTTACTTTCATGATTGTAAAACTCAATTTCGACACACGCTACTCCGACTATATGTTACTTCGACGTGACGTTACTCTGACACTGATATTTCGACAATAGACGAGATGCTTCTTAAAAAAGTCTTTGTAATTAATAGATTCATGCGTTACGTTGCTGAAATCTATGTTACTAAAAATGGAAGTAAATTAAATTGCTACTCCACGCAAAATAATTGCGCTTGTGTTGAATATTTTTTCATACTGTTAATTTTCCCACCACAAAATTAATAACACAAGACACACTGACGCCCTGATTTTGCAGTCACAAACACCGTCAAAATATTCGTACTCTGATAAGAATTATCGTCATTACAAACCCATGTACGTTTTCCTACATGGGTGGTAAGAAAACTTTTGGTTACTTATATCGGTCAAAACATTCATCTGAAAATAGAATCCGTGTCCATACAAACCACACTCTCAACGGCACGAAAGCACAACAGCTAACAAATAACCAACATCCATTGCATCTTTGTAAAGAACTCTAAATAACAATAATTGAATCAATGTATATCAGTTTTAAATTAATGCGACCAGTTCCGATATACCTTTGTCACAATACGCCCATGACCCTTATGGTGTATCTTTTATTCGATCGCATTATTTATTACGCGTAGGAGTGACCGAGAATTTTGATTTTCAAAAGCGAATGGAGTAGTTTGAGATTTTTATCTAGTTTTAGTGTGTCTTTTTACTACGGTCAATAGGCAGTTAAGTGGACGGTATGAATCCGGATGACGTGCTAACGATGAGTAATGAGATGTATAAAAGTATAATTCGTACGTAAAGCAAGAACTGTTAGATTTTTCCACTTGAAACCAAAAATTGTAGAAATTGTAGTGATGACGTTATTATCTTTTCACATTATATTTTTTTTTTTATAATATCAAGTGACGGGACGAACAAGTCGTGCGATTGATAGTAAGACACACGCTTGTCCGTAATAGTTCCAGTGCCACTCAGAGCTTTAAATCGCAAAGATCTGAGGGGCACTGTCACTGCGCCCGCGGTCCTGAGACATACTCGTAAGTTGACAAGTCCCATGTGCCTGCAATTTCACCAGCACCCTGATATTACTGCTTGGCGGCAGATATAGGTAAGGTGGCAGTACTTCCCTGGACGAACTCTTACACATGGAGTTCTACTGCAACTAAATTGTTATATTGTGACATTGATAATATGAAAAAAATGTTTCTATACTATCTTATAAAAACAAAAATTTGGAATTGTTAGATAAAAAGAAACTTACTTATTGTGTTTCAAACCAATCCTTTATTTTTGTGCTCCGCCTTAAAGTCTCCAGAACTTTAGGATCTTCAGAACTCTGGGAGACTTAAAAAAATGATTAAGAAATTTTCTTTATCCACCGATCGACAGCGGCTGACTTAACGGTCTCTCATCCACCCGTTTTTTTTGACTCTTGTTTTCTTATTTTTTTAAAGTCTCTCATTCGTTCGGAAATTTTACACAAACCGATAACGATACGAAATTAAAATTAAATAATACATTTTAACCATAAATCTAACAATACAAAATTAAAATTAAGTAATACATTTTAATCATAAATCTAACAGAATATAGACACGCACGCACGCATTCAAGCATTCAAGCACGCGCACAGTTCACACGTACATTCATTCCGAAAGCTCCAATCTACAAAAATCACCTTATTTTATTTACTTTTATTAACTGAACCGTTCGACACGCACTAACAGTTGAATATAGTTTATGAAACTGTTTGAAAGGGTGAGCCTCCGTCACTCGCTCACGTTTACGCAAGACCTCTGAGTATGTCGCCGACAGTGCGAGATAAGTATTTTATTTACATTCCAAACCTTGTACAACCCCAGCATTCGGTTCCGCATGACTGCACACAGCGGGCAACGTTATTTTCACCTCATATTTAGTAGGCTATTATAGCGTAGATATTTTCGATTTTGTATGAGAGTGTTGTATCTGTTACGTAGTAAATATTAAGTAAACTGTGGGTAAAGCGGCTTCCCATGGCCTGTGAATACACGGACTGTGTCGCGCTGTTTTGTACGGATGTGCTTGCGTTACAGGCCCATACGTACAAGTTCAAGTGCTTTTCCTTTTCCAGCTTTTTCGCGACACTTTCTAAGGCAATATTTTATTTTATTTATATTTTACTATCACTTATTCTGTTTTATTAATCAAATATTCTTTCTCATGGAGTTCTTTTCTTGTGTTATAATACACTAAGCTAGGTAAAGATCCACTTGACATGACATATCTATTGTCTATAATTTTTTTGTTATATTTGTATAATTTCTTGTTTTATTTTGCACGTCCGAAAAAGGATTTTTGATTTGATATTGAATGGGTTAACAGAAAAAGTAAGTAAATAAATATCTTACATGTCAGTCGCGAGTACGTTTATTTGCAATTCGATTTTATCAGTTATAAAAACCGTTGCATTTTTCGCAACAAAGTAATTACTCAAGAAAACCAATTGCACATTTTTAAAGTGAAATAAACCAAATTACCTTCTTACCTTACCT
This sequence comes from Hyposmocoma kahamanoa, assembly GCF_003589595.1. Classification (NCBI taxonomy): domain Eukaryota; kingdom Metazoa; phylum Arthropoda; class Insecta; order Lepidoptera; family Cosmopterigidae; genus Hyposmocoma; species Hyposmocoma kahamanoa. Next base: position 1,502,594 of record NW_020653715.1, read on the forward strand.
TACATTTATTTACCTACAGTGAAATAAAACAGAATTACCTGCCTACATTAATTTTAAACCAAAAACGGCAAATATTTCACACTGGTACCGAGATTAAAAAGACCGATAAAAATGCCGAAAACAAGTGAAAAGTGACAATTGTCACTACCGTTTTCGGTATTTTCTTATCGATTAATCGATATCGAAATTGGGACCGGTATTTCTTTCGGTGATACGACATTCTTTAAGCTGTCCGGATGATGGATAAGAAAGGTGTGAATAAGAAAATGACGGCTGATAGGGTTGAGTGGACGAAAAATACATGTAGTACCGGATAAGGACAGGAAGAAAAAGAAGAAGAAGTACAGTAGGCTACTCGAAGTAATCAGTCGAAAGTCGAGTCGTCAAAAGACGAAGTCACGGGCACCAGCAGAGCAGTAGCAGATAAATTAGTGTCAATGTAGATAACACCACAGAACAACATTTTTTTTTAATACCAAGTGATGGGACGAATAAGTCGCACGCCTGGTGGTAAGCGACACGCCTGTCCATAACAGTTGCAGTGTCTGTAAAGATCTTAGAAGCATTGCCACTTTGTCTGTCACCCCGAGACATAAATTAACAAGTCGCCTGTAAGTTAACCAGCACCCTTACTTACCCTTCAAAACCAGAACGCAGTAATGATCACATTACTGCTTGCCGGCAGAAATAGTTGAGATGGCAGCATTACTTGGACAAACTAAAGAGTTTGTTAATAAATGTAAATAAATGTTTGTAAATTGTGAAAGCACAAAGAACTCTACTGCTACTAGATGGCGCATAAATTGATTTAGTACGTTATTCATATTTGTTCTTTACGAACAAATTATCGAAACGGGATACTCCGTACTTATCATATTTTGATATGAAATTTTACGACAAATGCCGTTACTGTTCATGAACTCGGTTAAGAAAGAGCAACATTAATACCTTATCAAAACACGACGCATCTTAACTCCATATATCACCCTAAGATCCCACCAATTTATCAGTCGCATAAATTTGTACGCACGAATGTCGCGACGCGAGTGGCGCAGGCGCAATCGGACAACATTTAGCTTTTTATCGACGCTTTGATTTAGAGCTGTAGTGGAAGACAATCCTTCACGTCGATAGGACACATTGTGCGGGCTTATTCTGGCGTTATTTTTAACAAGTTTTGTGTAATCATCTTTGATCTGGTTAGCTTAAACCCGATCAACTTATTACTATACTCTCATTGACTTACAATTATATGGACGTCGGGTCCGCGCTAAAAAGTGTCCGAACTTATAGGGCGTTAAAATCGTATACAGAGCGTCATTCAAGCTTTAGTCTTCGTTTGTTCGACTGACAGCAAAGCAAGCAAAATTAGACAGTACTGCGATGACATTACAATTTAAATTCAACGTTTTAGCGTTTTCATATTCCTTTACATGTCACTAAATCAAATCAAATCAAATCAAATCAAATCATTTATTGCTGTAAATGTGGTAAGTACAATATGATGGTAGTGTTACAGAACGTTGTTTCACACATTTAGCCATTTATGACATGCAATATTTAATTATAAACATTTCGTTAAATTATAAAAATGGCGACTTATTCCAAGCATGCGAAAATATGTCAAAATTATGAAATTAATACAATGTCCCTAATTTAAATCATTCTTACAGATAAATAACTCAATTCTACTACGTTTAAATAGGTTGACTTGGGACATTTTTTTCGTGGTTTTTGTATTAGATTCGTCGTCCATTTATTTGTAAGTCAATGTATACTCTAGCCAAATTCGATGTAGAATGTTTAACAACAAAACGTTGCTAGGCAACCAATAATGGCATAGGAAAGGAACATTTTTTTCAATGCTCATTATTAAGGCTTTCTCTGCCCACGGCCTGCTCCCTTAATTGGAATTTAAATAGGTAATTGGGTTATACAGAAGTAAAATACTTACCTAGCCTAAATAATTACCTATTGATACGTAAGATTTAGGAATAAAAATAAGTGTTTGCATCCTATTAATATTTACTGCTAGATGGTAGGTAATGGTAGATGAAAAGAAACAAAATTTCAGATTCTGAACTTGAATTACCACCAGAACTCGAATGTTTGCAATCTCTCCCTTCAAATCAAAAATCTCTAAAGATGACACAGTTTCACGAACAAATAATTACTGGTCACTTTTATGTCATTTTTAGGTGATTTGAAACTTCTGTTGAATAATTATTCATTATAAACAATACTTCAAGATTTAGTGTTATTCATAATCTAATTGAATTTCGGGGGAAAATATTGAAATTGTGGTAACTGTGAAAGAGCCTGAGATGAAAACCCTAAAAATCATATGTTTTTGTTTGTTGACATTTATTCTACATCGTGTTTGGCTAGAGTATAATTATCAGTATACCAGTTGTTCTCCAAACTAATTTCAAATTCGGCAAAATACGTTTTTAATTTTATTTGCAGTGTGTAACAAACCTACTTTACTTCACTTTTATTTCTCTAAGAATCCGTTAGATGGCATTGACCCATTTGGCGTTATTTCTGAATCGCGGTGTTAAGATTTTCCCTCGAATGGTGACTACTCGAACACAATTTTGTTAATGTGAACCCTGACGACCCTATCACTCTCGCCACTTTGAAGGCCAACCAGATTTCTAGTCAGTCCCGTCCCGCACGCACCAACCGTCCTCGTCGGCGAGGTCGTAGAGCCCCTCATTTTAGCACATACACTGGTAGATTCTCTCCAACAGCGCGCCCTTCTGGCGGAAGTCTCCAGTAGCGCCTGAGCCGAGGTCCGTGCCCACTTGGGCGCCCTCAGGCCCGCTACTTAGCTTTAAGTTTGTTTTAGGGGTTATGAGCCTTCAGCCCGCCCTTTTTCTCCGGTGGCGCAGTAAAGGCCATCAGCGGCCAACTGCAAAATGTCATTCATAAAAAAAAAAAAAAAGTTAATGTGAAGAGAAATCTGAGAATACAGAGAGCTCAGTAAGGCAACCAGAAGTTGAGTCCCTTCTTGGGGACTGCTACCCGGATCTTCTGGCATTTCGTACGCTCATAGAGGGTGAAAAACCTCATCTCGCGGAACGGTTTCTAGGAGTCGAGTCCCTTCTGGGAACAACTGCCCGGGCCTTCCGCATAATGGGTGAAATTGTATTGGCGACATACAAGGTGAAAATAAAAATCTTCTGAACCATTTGGAGTTTCACTTGGCTTGTTTTGGTAACCTCATTCAACGGACGAAAGAACCTCCCTCCTTTACAAGTGTTAATATTGACGTTTTTCTAACCAAAATTAATCTCTTTGATTTTGAAGAATTGCAGTTCAGTGTTTTTAATATCTGGTCCAAATGTTTCTTCAAATTTATTTGTACTGGACTAAGTTCCTTCACGTTTGTCACTTTTCTCTTCATCAGGTCGAGTACTCGTAATCACATATGGATGGAAGCCCATATTGTGACATACGACATTGAATATGTCAGTGGAAACTTATATCACATAATCCAAGAAAAGGCTTGTTTCCTTGTGACATAAAAATTATTTTTAAGTTCCCACCTGGCTTTTGTGACTTGGTTTCTAATAATTATGATTTACCTTGAAAATATTTCTTTGAATGATTTTTTACTTTATTGGAACTGGAGTAGGTTGTTTTTCGTTATGTTAATGCAATTAATTTAAAGCACTGGCAATCAGACAGAAATGTGTGTCATTTCACACAAAGGGCACGTTAAAACTAATATAGTCTTTAAATGAAAAAGTCATCTTTCGGGAAATGGCTATTATAGTTTCTGAAAGTAAGTTTAGATTTGAAAAAGCGACATTTTCGTTTTACAGTATGTGATATCACGAATTGCTTAAGAGTCGTGTTTTTAGAAGCCTGAATAGTAGTTGTAAGTAAATTGAGTCAAACGAATTCAAAGTACACATGACAAACATTTGAAAGACCTAATTTGTAGTTGCAATAATATTTGATATTGTTATCAGAATAAGATCCTTCGAACAACGCTACGTAGGAGTAACAGAAAATGCTAAAATTATAGCCAGTATTGGTCCACGTTGGTTTATTTGCAAGTGTGTTCGTGTTCGCGCGCTATTGGCAATTAATCTTGCCCTTGATCTATAGCTGTTTAGGTGGCGCATTTGATTCCGTGCAGTGCACAGAACACTTGGTGTACTCTTGTCCATGACTACGTTAGTTTATATTTAGATGATGTTATTCGGGAATAACACTATCTCACCTATCACCAGTCTGCTGATCCATTTAAAGATCTATAACATCTTGCAGTTCGACTGGAATCTATATCAGAAATAGCAGGGGTCTACTACCGCTCTCGTCAGACATGCGTCCGAAACAATTACTGTCTACTAATACTCGACCAAATTGAAAAACTCATGACGCGAATGAAGCTTCATACTTGACATTGTATAGTGACATCGACTACCTTTACCTGCATCACGATACAGCAAAAGAAGCCTGAAAGTAGCCTCGACACGTGCATGATGAAGATGCTTCAAACACTTACAATAATGTGAAGTCTATATTCCGCATTCAGCCTTCGTGGCGGTACTCTCCTCCTACAGAAGATCCGCGCTCCGTGTTACGTATTATATTTAGGGGATATATGAATTAAACAAAATAAAGGAGTAATGGACGTTGGCAAGATAATACAAAAGCTACAGGTCACCCAGAAGACCTATGGAACGGTACATTATTATTATTACATTATTACATTCTCTGCGAGATCCCAGCCAAGGAGTCAACCAGCAGAAACAAGACTACAGGTGACGTAGAAATAGACAGTAATAGCGACCAATAGTGGGGTACAGGAACGTCAGTAGGCAATCGATGTGTTGGACTGACGATCTTGTCAAAGTAGCGGGGAAAAATAAGATGAGGGAGTCAAAAGACCGAAAAACAGTGCATGCATTTATAGAAACCTACTCAACGTTGGATGGACAGACGTTTAAAAAGAAAAAGGAACTAAAGAACTTGTAAATATCCATGTAAAATTATTCCCTCGAATGGCAATGTATTGCAAATTTTAGATAGGAAGGAAGCGTAGGAAGAGTAGCGTCTTTTTTCGCGTAAAAAGGTCATGAAACCCATTTGAACGATCATCAAATTACCTGTCCCGCAGACCGGGCAACTTCTCTAAACGCAGAAGTCAAAAATCGCCAAACAAGATAATAACACCAGCAACGAAAATTTGTCAGCGATTAGTCATATAATCCACGTGACAATTGGCCATCAGACTGTTTCCTCTATCAATTGCCATCGTCGGATTCGCGCTTGTTTTTGGAGGTTATCTAGCTATGTACACTTGGTGGCTGAATACATCGGGTCAGAAATTTTTATTACGCTTTTTTCGTTCCGGTGTTATGTGTTGACAGAGATTTTTTTAAAGTATCAAGTGACGGGACAAACAAGTCGTGCACCTGATGATAAGCTACACACATATCCATAACAATTGCAGTGCCACTCAGAGCTTTAAATTGCAAAGATCTGACGGGCACTGCCACTGCGCCAGTCATCTTGATATATAAGTTGACAAATCTCATGTCCCTGTAATTTCACCAGCACCTTTAATCGGAGATAGAAACTTCTTAGCTATATTTATTGCGAATACTGTTGGCTCCATCGATACAATCGATGATTCCATCAATGTCAAGTTCTGCATGAAATTTGCATGTCGAAGAAGGCTCACAACCTGTGGAAAAGGTCCCCGTTCATCGGCGAACAATGGCTAAATGGCTGATGATGGTGATTTTGATTTTATACAAATGTATATTTATGGGATCATTACCCGCCCATATAACTCTCGGCACTAGTCTCCTCAGGCTAGCTTAATAGAGTGCCCTATACAATTACGAACAGGTCATATGAACGTTACATAACTAACATACAATCTGCCTGCGGAATCTGCCTTACGAATGAGTAGTAACGTTTAATCAATACGAAGATGTATTTGAGATGTTAAAAATAAAGATGTATTAGAATTTATTACCATCGTCTGTAACAGTAAAGCGTCCACTGATCAACAATATCCAGCCCGCTAAAATTGCCGTCAAGTGCTCAGATAACCAGCGAATACCAGTCGGCTATAAAATTGATTGGTCGCAAACGCCGCATCCTGCGCCTGCGACGCGACGCCGCTCGCCCACGCGACTGACAATAATACGGAATAATACAGAATCGTACTTGTGTACACATATGAGTGTAGTTGGAAGAACGCCTGCCGTGTAGTTGGATTTAAGTTTCATTTACGAGTCAGTACCTCCGCGTTATTGTTTTTTAATTTTCCCACTGCTGAGCAAAAGCCTCTACTCTCGACTTTCGGCCAGTCTGGTATATATACATCCAAGTCATCCCGCCATCTCATTCCTGGTCTGCCTCGTTGTCGCTGGCTATTCTCCGGCACCCACCAAGTGGCTGTGTGAGCCCATCTCCAGACAGACGTGTCCAGCCCAATTTTCAGCTTGGCAGTCCTTTTGCTGACACCGGTTATACGTGTCTTATCGACCACGCCATTTAATAATGCTGCTGCCATAGTTGTCTTTTATCCCAAAGAGAAGAGGTTTAATTTTAAATTTCTGTCAGTCTAGACTGTCTTTATGATCAGTCAGTCCGCTGATCATCCATGGAGGCTGGACGCGATAGTGAGGTAATAATGATACCGATTTTTACATTATCATTACATCTATGACGCTTTGTATGAAGTGCTATAACCAAGGATGCGTTTGGTATGGGATGATGTAAAAGGCTGGTTTCCACCACTCGCTGTCTGGGCGTAAAATCGGTGCGCGTGTATGGTCCTACTGTTGCCACCCGGGCTCCTCCAAGAGTCCCAGCTGGATTTACTGAACATACTCCAAGGTATTTCGCACTGTTGTAGATGGCCACACCGTAGCATTGTGGAGTATAATAATATGCGCGGCAGCTGTCTGTGCTATTATACCGGGAGGCTATCTTTCTGTGACAAAATCTCTTTCGCTTCCTTCACTCGCATTAGTCTTTTCACACACAGTCGTGGCTCCTAACGTCCATCTTTTCTACATGACCAAACCTGGTCACTACATTATCTTTCACACCACAACGTGCTCTCATCGTTCTGTATTCTGTTGCGCGGGCGTCTTTCAACAGTATATTTTCCTCTACATATGAACCTTACGTAATGCCTATTTATCACTGGGCTAATTCTATGGCTTTGTAAACACCAAATTCCCCGTCATAAATCGTAAATCTATTTAAAGAAACGCGCCGAAAACCTGGTCTAAACAGTATCATTTGATATTTTATTAAATTGAACATACAATATTTTATGTTCTCAATGTGACTGATTGTAAGGAACGTTGAATTTATTATGTGTCGCGAGTTAATGGCACGTCGATTCAAGATAACCATTCGAGTTAACGATTATGAAAGTATTAAAGACGTTTGTAGACAAGACATGTTATTAATACATGATATTATGCCTACGCACTGACTTCTACAGAAAGTTTTCCCACGTTTGGCATTCGAGAAAATAGAGAGCTTGCAGAAACATTGCGGTAACTAAATTTTGTTGATTTTTTTACCCTGTTAATAACCTCATACTTTGCAACAGTAAAAGCAACAGCTATTAATAGGGAAGGAGATTTTAGTTCGCAGGGAACCAGGTACATATCCTAATGAAATATAGCATCTGGTCCGAACGAAAGAGGTATTCCTTCTTCACATGCAAAAAACCTCAGTTGTTACAACACGTCCTTAAAATCCTGATCAATAAGTCAAGAACGTTTCCAAAAGAATACATATTCTTCGGTCGTGAATAGTTTGAGTACGCAAACTGCAACTATTATTCTTTATTGGGCATTAAATACTACCTTGTCCCAACTGTGTACTCTCCTACAACTTAGTCTGTGGCAGTAATGTATTAGGACAGGTGCATTCTGACATGATGCGATTATGTTAATTCGATTAATAATCGATTTTATAGCGATCTCGATTGTATGTTTTGGTACCAGGAAGCCTTTGTTAATTGGTTCTTATTAATTAATGGTTAACCAATGTTAAGTCGTGGGTTTGGTATTTTTAATGAAGGAATCAGTGTGTGGTAAGGTTTTGGATTGAAACGTCTCGGTTCATAGACTGTATCAAAACTCAGTTCACCAAGATGTTTCTGCTTCAAACGTTTCTAAAGAATTCATTGTTACCTTTATCCATTCCAGAATATTATGTACAGTTGGCTATTATGCCTCTTGCGGTGAACGACTTCACCAGGATGGTCTATATTTATTTGGAACGCCAACAGATTTTTTATTATAAGCCCATTTTGTTCCATTGCTGGGCAAAGCCTTCCCGCTCTTTTCCCATTGCTATCCATCTTGGGCCATGTCAGGCCAGTCATTTGAAATGGAGTCTAAGTTATCCCGCCATCGCTGACAGGATCTACCACGTCTACTTTTTGTGTTGTGGGGCTTCCACAACACAAAAACTTTTTGTTCTGGTTCACAACTAGTCGACGTGAGCAGTCTAGTCCCACTTCAACTTCGCTGCCAATAGGCGTGTCGCTTCTGCAACAGCTTAGTAAAAAAAAAAGACAACATTTGATGAGGCACAGTTCTTGTGTAAGCCAATTACAGGTATTTACATCACTCAATATTATACCCAGATACAAAAACTAAAGTAGGTCTAAACTATCGCCTGAGAGGAGACCCGTGCCGAGTAGTGGGAAATATAAATGGGTTAATGACGAATCTTAGATCTTATAAAGAAAGCTTAAATTTGGACACCCGGTCACTGTTCAAACGTAATTGCTGTTATAACGTGTCAGGGGTCAGTTTTGTTAAATTGTGTGGTCTGATCCACGAATTTTCAAATTCCAGTTTCTCTAACGGTCGAATTTAAAATTTTATTGTAAAAGTTTAAGGACCAGAGGACCTCCTCAGAGAAACACATTTAACACCAAAACTCAGTCATAACAAAAGCAATAATAGTAATATTAACAGTACTTGAAGCCGGGCAGCAGGTAGTTATATCGTTGCAATTAAACTCAAGGAAGGTTTTGGAATGAAATCGGCATGAGGGAGATCTCGATGCGCTTGCGCTTGACATTACGGATATCCTATAAAACATAAAGTGAGGCGTGAGATTTTTATGGACATGGTTTTCGTAAAAGCTTTAACTCCACAATATTTATTTATGGTACCAAATGACGGGACAACCAAGTCGTGCGTCTGGTAATAAGCGACACGCCTGTCCATAGCAGTTGCAGTGACACTCGGACTTTAAATTGCAAAGACTTTTACTTAGTCTTCAGAATTGGAACGCAGTAATTCTCACTGCTTGGTAGCAGAGGTAGGTAAGTAAGGTGACAGTACTTCCCTGGACGAACTTTTCATAAGAAACTCTACTGCTACTAGAAATTGGGGGTGATTTTGTGCCGAAGTGGAAGTCACGATATTCAGAAGAGCTGCAAAACGAAAAGCCATACATGAAATAGTAAATATTTACAAATGTATTCCTCTTAAAAATAAACCTACAGTACCAGTAGCATTTTAATAATTATAATAGGTAAGACGGCTATAACTTGATAAGTTATTTAATTATTTGTAATGATAATTCTTGTTTTATATGTTACTAAAATTTTACAACTGTCGCATTATCTGTATCAAGAGGTAGTTGTAGTAGTAGTTGTACCAGGGCGTATCAATACCAATCCAACGTAGTGGTGAATGTGAAGCAGAGGGCAGGTGATCGGATACATAACTGTGTAGAACTGTGCACGCGACGATGGCATATAATTCAATCGTAATTGTTCGTTTATTTGCTTTTGAGATTGTTAGAAAGGACTAGATAGGACATGCACACGACTTCAATTTGAAATAAAAAACTACCGTGAAACTCAGACATATTAACTAAGTTACGGATAACTTACATAGTTTCGAACCAGTTCAATTTAAATCGTGATGGTGGATGGTTGGTTCCCCCCGGCTGGAAAACAGGGTTAGATACGTCAGTGGTTAGTGTGGATGAGATTTTAGAACGTGATGTTGTTAGTGTAGTGTGTAAACATATGACTTTATTAAGAATGACGCAAATTAGGGTAGTTGCTCGCTGCTGCCACCGCCTGTGCACCCGTACTAAGTGACCGTCAAGCCGCATTTATTCGACCCAAATTTCATTGCGGTCACCCCGCGTGGTCGCCGAGCGGAGTCCGCTTTGCCGCCGCGCACCAACCGCGTGCGTCTAACTGTCATAGCAAAATACGTTCTATTCATTTAGCTTTACGTTTTAACTTAAATGACGTCTGGCTTGAATTTGGTCTATGGTTGGCGCGGTTGTATTATTCAGATTTCGTTGCCTAGTAAATATAATTCAGATTCGCCATTAATTGGCGACTAATTATTATTTACACGTTTTATTTGCGACGTGTGACGCAACGTGGGTGTCCGATAGCCGGCCTTTGAAACGTCGGTATATGACCCCCTTCGGCCATAACTCATATTTCGTGAAGGTCGACAGATGTTGAGTTGGTACTCTCACCACAAATGAATTAAAATTTACATAGTGGCGGGACACCAACAGCTCGACTCTCAGGATAGCATTGGCTTTCACCCGTACATACTCCACAATATCGGCAGACTAAGTGGAGTTATTAAGCCGTGACACGTATAGCAACGTCGTCGGTACCGCTGGACGCAGTAAATGATTAGGGCCAGACGGGGCGGTGCCACTAAGGTTACGGCTGGTGTACTTCTTCCTTTCCACCTTTTTGAAACGTCCTCGTCGCACTGTTCAACTCTTCTCGGTGGTACTGATGATACATCTCCAGAGATGAGTATCCGTTTCATTTTCTTCTCCTTTGTTGGCGACTGCCTGGGTTGTGGTTGTGGAGTACTGGATCAGTTAGCAGCGGCAACAGCAGCGTAGTCACGTTGAGGGGTCAACATGCTTACGCGTGACCTCTCCGCCGGGGTGGAAGAATGAGGGGCAGGGAGCGGAAAGCACGTAGTGACAGTGGTCGGCAACATGTGGGCCGACTCAAAACTGCCGATAGATGCGTTTTGCGCCCTGCGACAAGTATTCACGTTACAGGCCTCGGGTGACCTACTTACCGAAGCCGCACTTCTGAGTAACGCAACTTGGGCACGCAACTCACTGATGCTATTGTCCGAGGTCTCCAATTTACAGTGAACTTCAGCAAAGCTCGCTTTTAGGGACTTGATGTCCTTCAGCAGCTTAATGACGTCGACGTGGTCGAACGTGTCAGGGGCCAGCTGGTGCGGCTCCTTCGCCACGAAAGCAGGCACGTCGTCTGGGTCGGTCTCCTTTAACAACTCTTTGCTCCTCCATCCCTCCGGCGAAGTGGCATCTGCTCAGCCTTGCCAAGCATACTGAAAAGCAGCGCCTTGCCACTGCAAATCTCCTCTACCTTGAAATTTGATTTGAAGACCTGCACGATGCTGATCTCGTCCATATCGACGGCGTGTTGGATAAATGCCAACAGTTCATTGGCTATCAGTTGCTGGGAACCCATAGACATTTACGCGCAGCGGCTATTGCCGCGCTTGTCGTGAATTATTATATTTCTTTAATTAATTATTAACAGAAAGATGGTGACAGACGAACACTGCGAAATAATTCCTTCGATGTGGCTGGATTCGAACCAACGTCTTCCAGCAAACCGTGGCAGACGACTTTACGAATTTTTCTATGTAACCTCCTAATCCGTAACATAGGAGTTGCAGATCTGCAGATCTTTGTGTCTAGTTTTTATCGACTTTGTGCCGTATTATTATTATATTTAAACTTTTGTATTAATAATTATGACAAACTAGTGGAATAATTTCACAAAAATAACTGAAATTGATGGTGGTCAAACATAGTGACATTCAATAAGCTAAAAAATTATGACTTCAGAGAGAGATTTTTATTTATATACAAGGTTAGTTAAATATTTTTCGCTTGTTTCGATTTTTGATTATTGTAGATAATATTTTTTTTAACTTAGTTCAGTCTCGCTCATAAACTCAAAATCAATCAATGTCATTGTCAATTCTAACCATTTTTAACTCTACAGCCAGTTAACTATCCCCCAGTTCGATGGTCATAATTGAAGTCCTAATTAGTGGAGCGGTTAAACACTAAAAAATACCGAAAAAATACCAATTCACTTCCCGGATACGGGTGTAAAGTGTCCTTTATTAAAATATTTAATTCGGATTGGGTGAATTCGAAGAATTGTTGCCATTTAATTTTCCTTTCTGTTTATTGGCAACATTATAGTTTCAAGTAGGTTAATGATTGTTAAATAAATTTTGTTTTCCGGTAAAGATGTCAAAACAGACATCAGAGGGTTAGTCAGACTTCAATGTTGCCTACTTCAATCCTATGTTATTATATTTTCCAACCAAATTTAATTTCGAAAATATCTTTTTTTTTTTATGGGAGAACAACAGGCATTTACGGTTATCCTTTAAAATAATTACTGATAATTGACGTATAAATATTAAGAATAAAACAAAAATGAGGATGAAAGTTAAATAAAATATTGTTAAAAGAAAAATATTCTTGTCTATGTTAAAAGAAAAACAATACGAGAAAGTGGAAGAAATTTAAATTATAACATTTTTACAAAATTTTTAAAAATACCGACCTCAAAAGTTCGTGGAGTTACATCTATTTGCCAAGTTTTATTGAAATCTGTTACCAGAAAGTGCGCGAAACCGGATTAATCTCCTAGTTTGCCATTCATATAAAGTCTAAAAAAGATCAGATCTCATTACATCAAACTTCTCTAGCGGGTAAACAAAATAATACAAGACCTTAAAAACATTGACGTTCAATAATTTCAACGAAACAAAAACAAACAGTCTCAAACTCCTGCGCACAGAATCCAGTTTCAAGTTGATTAATTTCTCTCTCATTGATAACTAATCGCCTTGTCGCATATAATTAACTGTGGTAATTAAATAACATAATATCTTTCCAATAACATGAGCTTAGATTTGTTTAAGTTCTTTTTAACGAAGAGAAAACAAGAAAAATCGATATGAGACCACCACCACAGTCTGTATACACTATATATTTTAGTAGTAGAGCTCCTTGTGGAAGAGATCGTCCAGAGAAGTACTGCCATATTGCCTATTTCTTCCATCAAGCAGTGATATAAGCATTAATGTGTAACGGTGTGACTTCCTTACACCGTCATCTTACCTCTTTGTATCGCCTCTCTCCGCTTGTATGCTATCATTTTTTTTTGGTTTACATGTATTTAAATTTTAAATTTGAATTGTTCCATCTTCCTTCACTTTCTCATTTTGTTTTCGTACCACGGTTACTCCCAGCTCGACCGCCACAACAGTCGGAGCTGTTAATAAGCTAATCATGTGTAATAATTTATAAGTCTACAGCCTTCATGTATCTATTTCTGTAATTCAGTTTCTCGGCCCATTTAGGGGTAAGTGCCTTAATAATAAAGTGTAGGGAGTGTTTTATACTGTTATACCTGTTTTTTTTACATTTACCTTTATATTGTTACAGCCTTTCTTTAAACTTTACTTCTTCAATAAATTTTGTTGTCCGGAAGTTTCCCATTTCATTGCCGTGAACCTGTTCACGGCTAGTTAGGGTTACAACCCTTTCAAATGCGTTCCGGTTTGGAAGGGTAAGGGTGCTGGTGAAATTCATAGTCATTTATTCTTCTTCTTAGCGTGTCGACTCTGACGTTTATATTTGTGAGGACCAGTACTCAGCGACTGACACAGCATTATCAGTGGCGTTGTACAGGACCTCGCCTGTGCAAAGGGGCATGCAGGACAAGACAAAAGATGTGCAATAGTCTGGGGAGAGACACCACAAATACATGCGCTCTCAGAGCTGTAACCCCACCTGTTCATGCTCTCCTTGCTTCGGCCGACTTGGGTCCGCAGTCTATTTAAAGACTTCCATATGTGCCAAGGTAGATTATGTCCAGGAGGGAGGTGCTCCGACAGCGGAATGAGTGATGCCGGGGGTATCACTCCTTCCAAAGATGTATACGGACTTGATTAGTTTCCCCGTCCAGAGGGAATACTCTTTAGCCTCTTTAGCCTCTGGCACGTGATTAGTGTAAGGGGTGCCGCGGGTGAGTCCCTTTTTTTATGCGCTCCAGGGAGCTAGCCACGTCTCTGCGGACGCCCGGAGGGGCAACCAGCGGATACAGCATACCAACAGGGGTTGTTTTCAGAGAGCCCGTAAGGATTTGGCATGTGTCATTTAGAGCTATGTCCACCAGGTGCGTGTGTGCTGACCAGCTCCAAACTGGGCTAGCGTATTCACCTTTTTTTTGCCGAAACGGAAAGGGCCTGCGCGGTCGTTCGCAAAGTTTGTTTCGAGTGACTTTCTGCTTGATATTGATGCAGTGCTGTTTGTAACTTGAGGCTCTGTCCAAAGTAATACTGAGGTATTTTGGAGTGGAGCAGTGGGCAATCGTCACATCCCTCCATCCATTGAGTGTCCGCCGAGCCTCATGATTACGAAGGTAGAATAGTCATTTATTGGTAACAAATAAGTTAGAAGTCACAAAATTTAAAAATTTTACAATAACGATTAATTGATTGAATCACAAAAAATAAATCATAGCGATAAAAAAACTTAATTATAATTAATTACATAATAATAATAAGCAACACAAAAGCAACAATAATAAAAATATTATCAATTAAATTACAATTACGTCAAATTAATAACAATAAATTAGTCAACTAGTTTTAATGGCATCACACATTATTATCATCAAACGTGTAGAGTGAGTTGCTCAGTAAGCAATATCGAATTCCTGGATGGTGCACTTCGCACGTTATCTGGCAGCCGGTTGTAGACCGCCGGTGCCACTACATGCACTAAAATAACAAATAAAACATATTATATTTGGGGGTGACGGGTGCAGTGGCTGTGATCTTTGCGATTTAAAGTTTTCAGTAGAGATGCACGGTATTTTTGTTTTGGATAGATTTTTTGATGCCTCTGAATCGATCCACAGATCGGATAGTATGCTCTTAAATCGATCTCAAAAACAACGTTTCAAAATTTCTTTTTTTTTTTTTTAAATCATAATTTTGACAACCCTTTTGGCTTCGACTTTCATTTAGCGTGATACTAGCCAGATTGACGCTACTTCTGTGCCAGACAGACTTTTGTCGCTACAGCTTGAAGCTACAGACCTGTCCATAACAGTAGCAATGCCACTCAACTCTTTAAATCAAGTCACTCGAGACAAATTAACAGGTCCCAAGTGCCTGTAATTTCACCAGCACCCTTACCCGTCAAAACTTGAACACAGTAATGCTGATATGACTGCTTGGCGGCAGAAATAGGTAAGGTGGTAGTACTTACCTTGGACGAACTCTTAATAAGAAGTACTACTCCTACTGCTAGATGCCACAGAAGACGATTTGCCTTAATCTTGAATCGATCTTCATAAACATCGAATCGTAATTTGCATCCCTAGTTTTCTGCGACTGTTATCAAGAACAGACATACACAGTACATAATAGAAATAGAGACAAAATAAGGGCCATCTATCCCCGGCCACTCATCAGGCAAATGGGCCTTATGTCACTTTTAAATATCAACTCTCGTTTGTGTTGAATTCACAAATTAGAAAGCTGAAATAGTACAGCGCCAACAACTGACCTGTGTGTACGTCTCCGTACATTCCAAAAATATTCTGCATTTATTGTAATAAAGATAATAATATCTCTAACATTGGGGGGCTGTTCCATTTGGTGGTCCGGGAACAGCAAAATATCTAATTCATTGACTTACAAATAAATGGACGGGTCTAATACAAAAACCACGAAAAAAATGTCCCAAGTCAACCTATTTAAACGTAGTGACATGTAAAGGAATATGAAAAAGCTAAAACGTTAGATTTAAATTGTAATGTTATCGCAGTACTGTCTAATTTTGCTTGCTTCGCTGTCAGTCGAACAAACGAAGACTACAGCGTGAATGACGCTCTGTATACGATTTTAACGCCCTATAAGTTCGGACACTTTTTAGCGCGGACCCGACGTCCATATACTTGTAAGTCAATGATCTAATTACAAAGCAAACGGAATCACATTTCATTATAGCAAAGCTCAAGTTCGGTTGGTTGATTTGAAGTGAAACAATTGATGACACCCGTCAATTGTTTCGAATTCGGGCTGGCCAATCGGAGCTCATTTGTCACCGTAATGATTTGGCAGAATAGTTTTCAAACAATTTAATGACATTTCGATTCTATTTCTAGTTATGTTCTCGATGGTCCCGTTACTGGGTATCATAAAAAATGGCCTTCTCGTTATTAACTTTGATATCGTAACACCATTGCCACCCACTGTCCCACTGATAGAAATCAATTTTAAAACTCATCGATCTTTCAATTTACAATCGAAAAAAAAAACAATTTCAACTCTATAAAAGACGTTATAAAGATTTATTTCAAATTATTACACAGTACTTTTAATACCCCGACTATTTACAAACATCAATACGTGTTACAATTTTGAAATTTTGTTGTAATTTGAATCTTATGGGCTTAGAATTAAAGTCGCATGATATTTTCCAAAAGAAGTATTATTTTGCATTCACAATAAGTCAACTAGTTAATGCTGGTGGGTTTACTTGGCAATAAATAAATTTGAAGGTATTAATGAACGTAGAATTATTTTTTTTGGGTATATTTATACCATTTTTTTTAATTTAAATCCTGTATCGCGGGTGCCATGGAGACACATATAGACAACCACAAATTACACCCAAACTCACGAGAGAAATAAATATTTAAACCACAGCCACATAAATATTTCTCGGGAACTGGGACCTCTGCGTGGTAGTCCAGCATGGTAACCTTTCAGCCATGAAGACAATATGTGGTGGTTCATTGTCCAGTCTGTTCCAGAAAAGTGTCTAGTTAGTAGTTTGACTAACTATCTGTAAAACAGGTAAATAAATGAATTATCCCTTACATCTAAGCAATGAGATTTAAATTACAACGAAAGGAGGTGATAATTTTTTGCCAAAATTATGTACCGAGGTACAATTGTGTCTTAAAATTTCTAAAAAACATAAGATGGAATCCATAGATTTAAATAGTTTTAGTTTCAATAGAAATACTGAAAAATGTAAATATATAATAATTATAAAAATAAACGATACTGCGTTTGACGAAACTTGCATTATCGTAACTTGACCTTGAATAATCTGTTATGGAAAATACGTTAGGAACCATATCTCTATAGAGGTAGCCAAAATCCGTAAACACAAATAGTATGACACTCCAGGGACACGAATCAAACGAAATAAAGAACAGAAACAGAATCAAAATTCGTTCAAGATTCGATGGCGTCACGAAGTGACATTTAAAAAGGGTTTAGCAGCTTTGGACATAATGTTTAAGCCAACTTTATAGATATTTTAATAATATAACAATGAAATAACTTATAAAAATATTGTGGATGCTTTTTAGACCAGCAAAAGATGATTAAATCTTTTTAAAAAATAGTTGGATACCTACCATTTCAAGCATAGACACTCAGACTGACACAATCTTTTTTTATTATAATAACAGTATCTCCTCCAACATTTCTATTAAAAGTGTCGATAAAAACTCGATCGCCACAGGTCCAACGTTTGGTTCCCATCGATGTTTTGTGTCCACAAGCGCGATGGATTATTTTTTGTCAGATCATCTTGAGTTTAAGTACAAATTCAACTGTGCGGTTAACTGTTATTTAGATTTAAATGTGAATGTGTTACTTTTATAGCAAGAAGGAGTAAAATTATTTAGAATAACGTAAAGACGAATATATATATTCCAGCAATTATTCTGCGGACAACGGCTCATTTTATTACACTACACATTTTTGTTCGAAAATCACCTTTAGTGCAACAGAACAAGATACGTCAATGTGTAGCTAGATGTGCTGGCGTATGTACATAAACATAACATTATTAACAACATCGAGTATATACCCAGAAATAGAGACGAAATATCATCTAATTTGTTTGAAAACTATTGCTCAATCAATACTGCCAAATCATTACGGTGACAACTGCGCTTCGATTAGCCAGCTCGAGTTTGAAACAATTGACGGATGTCGTCAATTGTTTCACTTCAAAACGACCAGTTTAACTGGAGCTTCGCTATAATGGACGAAAATTGTACAAATAACATATTTTGTATTTAATTACCGATGAAATATGATTCCGTTTGTTTTGTAATTAGATGTTTAGCTGTTTTTCCCACACCACCGAATGGACCAGCCTCCCATGGTTATATCTCCCCAGATATTATCTTTATTACAATAAATACAGAATATTTTTCGAATATACGCAGACGTACACACAGGTCAGTTCTTGGCGCTGTACTATTACAGCTTTCTAATGTGTGATTTCAGCGCAAATGACAGTTGATATTTAAAAGCGATATAAGGCCCATTTTCCTGGTGAGTTGTCAGGGATGGATGGTCCTTATTTCGTCTCTATTTCTGGTTATATACTCGATGAATAAGAATAAGTGGAGACACTTTAAGTAAAAGGTAATTATTTGAGACAATGTTTATAAGTATACCTAATGTCATGTATGTCAGATTGGAGACACAGCTTTATAATTTTGACATATTTTTATTAGGCACTGCATAGATTGTTCCATGTCTTCTTTTCTAAAATTGCGTATAAGAAATTTTGAAACAGTATTCTGTAAATATTACGATCAAACTGTACTTACCATATTTAAATCAATTTGAATTCTATGGATTAAGACGTTTAATAAATCTGTGCATATCATTATAAACGTCAATTACAAATAGATCTTGGTAGTCAATCAAACGGTACCAAGAGAACAAAGATAACCGTTGTATTAGGTTAAATATTTCTAGTTTTTATTTTTTTTCATTTGTATTTGTAACTCGATACTGAACTTCGATTTATAGAAATTATAACAAAAAAAACAAGATTTTGAAATTGAAATTCTATAATGTCTATTGACAACTCTTGGTACATTTTTTTGGCTCTTTATTTAGCTCCGTCGGTGTCGGTTTTTTTACTGTCCAATTGTTCATGTAAAGTTCTACGTATTTGTGATACACTTTATTGTAATCTATTGTTATCTGACTATAGCGACCCTCACGTGATTAATTTTTATTTTTATACCGCATGCGGATGGACTTTTTCTGATAAAGAAAGTAAGTGACCAACATAGCTCCGAAAATCAGCAAGCAAGTGTCTGAAGTGGCAATGGACCAGATTTGACTGCAGGAGTGCTGATGGCCGACTGTATCAAGACAAACGTAGTGTAAGACGTCCTGCGGCAAGATGAACGGACGACCCGAGAAAAGCAGCGGCTGGATGCCGGCGGCACAAACCCGGGAGAGCTGACAAGATCAGGGGAGGCTTATATCCAGCAGTGGAT
This sequence comes from Hyposmocoma kahamanoa, assembly GCF_003589595.1. Lineage (NCBI taxonomy): Eukaryota > Metazoa > Arthropoda > Insecta > Lepidoptera > Cosmopterigidae > Hyposmocoma > Hyposmocoma kahamanoa. Next base: position 1,522,011 of record NW_020653715.1, read on the forward strand.
GCGTTTAAGCTGATGTTATAATAGCGTTGATTTGCCAGATAAACAGCAAAAGGGCAATTTTTGTGCATTTCAATTGCATTATCCGTGGTGGTGCGTATAGTAAAAACACTTCCAGCGGTCTTAATGGACTTTGTAACGTGACCTTATTGGTGGTATCGATAGAAGCCTAGTAGGAGAACCTAAAGGCCTTTGCCCGCTCACACATTTGGTTAAACTACAGCCACATCGGTGAAGAAAGACATCGTGATGAAAACTGTACACATCTACAGAAACACAGCAGCCAATAAGAGTATCCGGAAGGCTTTTTTATAATGGATGCGTAGAGCATTGTAAGTTCTTTGACTATGTCCAACCTACAGAGAATTGCAGGATGCTTGAAAAGTTTTGTACTACTACTGCTGTACATAGTGTAAATTTACGGGTCAGCGTGATCTCTTTGTGTCTGTGTCATTGACTAGCAGTAGAGCTCCTTGTGAAAGAGTTTGTCCAGGGAAGTACTGCCAACATACCTATTTCTGCCGTCAAGCAGTAATGTGACCTTTCAAATTATCAAATCGACCAAACCTTTACCGACGTTTCTTGACCTGGCGATTTTGTTACACCATTCGTGGACAAAGATACTTGAAGTCTTGCTGCTCAATTTTAATATCCACAAACTTTACTGCAGAATCTTACAAGTTATAAAGTAGATCACCAACGGAGCGTAACACATCAATGACAAAGAGGATTCCTCCACGACTAAGCCCTTCGGACGTAAAAAGGTTTTACACGAAAACTTTTAATCAGGGTCCATCTTTGTTACTTCTGGAACTCGAAAGTTTATTAAACAGACAATATGGAACTCGATTATGGAAAGACTTTAAATGTCCATTGATAGAAATAACATTATCATCAATATCAACCCATTGTTAATCCAATATAGATTGGGGACTTCTCAAGTTCCGAGTCTTCTCATGTTTGGGGATTTCTTACATTTTTCCAAAGATTGCAAACCATCTTCGACATCTACGATTCCTCACAATGTCTGTATCTTTACAAGTATACATACTTAAATATTCAAGGTGAAGTTAGCCTCTCAAAATGAGATAAGTATAAGTCTCTTCACATATGCCTGTTTATTCTGCGTACTTTTAACTTGTCCTTTTTGAAGAACATCCCCAATCTGATCGCGATATGTTTATAGAGGTTTACGTCTTTCTACGTTTCCATCCACGATTGCTCTATGAATTCCTGCCATCTAACCAAACCATCGAAACATTCTCTTCTATACCTTAGTCATTACAATATCATCTACTGTTCTGTGTTGTATCTTTAAGTTACCAAAAATGTAAATATCGTAATGAAATTTAATGTGTTTACATTTAATCTATCATTAACTACTAAGACACGATGGTACTATTAAACTCACACTCACTGCGGCAAATAGTCGATGCAAAATTTCGCACCATTATTACCACCGCAGCTCTAGGGGACATCGAGCTTAAAAATGAAAGCATAAATCTCGATCTTCGGCCCTAATTAATTCCTCCAGGCTTTAGGGGTGTGTGAAGGGGTGACTTTGGGGGTGGATTTATTCGTAAAAGTTTCAACTCTTTCTCTTTCATTATCCTAAGACTCACCTGTGTTCGAGGGTTGGCGGCTGGTTTGTTTTCTTTGGGTATTGCCTTTGTTTCTTTAATTGGAGGGAAAAAGGGTGGCATTCTGTGTCGATCGTCTACCATTGTAGCTACATATATTAAATCCATAGGTATAACAACACGTTTGTGGTTTTAACGATAAGATCTTGGTGATCCATCGGTTTGCAATTTGGGCGTCGGATGAGAAAGTCCCGGATTCATCCCCGGTAGGATCAATTTAGGAAATGAACTTTTCTAGATTGGTTCTGATTTATTGTGTTCTGGGAAGTGCCCCAGAGTGCGTTCCGTTATTCTGTCACTCATAGTACAGAGAAGTCTTTAGTTTGGGACCGTAGGCGTGATTGCCTAGCAATTTTTTTTTTCTGGTGCGTTTATTAACAGGTTCCGCACTTCATATTACGAGTAATAATTATAACGGAAGAATTTACAAAACTTTTCATAATAATTGTGTCTATATTATTATAATATCAAGTGACGGGACGGACAAGTCGTGCACCTGGTTTTAAGCGACACGTCTGTCGTAGTCGTTGCAGTGACACTTGGAACTTTTAATCGCAAATATCTGAGGGACACTGCCACTGCGCCTGTCACCATGAGACATAAGTTGACAAGACTCATGTGCCTGTAATTTCACCAGCACCCTTACCCTTAAAAACCGGAATGCAGTAATGTTCACATTATTGCTTGGTGGCAGAAATAGGAAAAGTGGCGGCCGTACTTTTCCCTTACAAGGAGCTCTACTGCTCTTAAAAATTCAAAGCATATAAGTATAATAATATTGTACTATTACTTATTATTCGTATTTATGTTCATATGCTTACCTATTAAAAATAAAAAACCGAATAAACAAAACGGGCAGCCAAAGTTTATGTATCCCTGAAATATTGGTAATAAGATAAAAAAATCCATTTCAATGAGTTTTGTAATAGAATAGTGAGTTTTTTTAAATAAAACTTGATTTTTTTAAATTTTGGATGTGCGTGCTCATAATTTAAGAACAAAATATAAAACATCTTATATTATTTTCTTATACTCTTGTCACATTTCCACGATTTTTTAAATATTTTTTTGTAACGCCATCGTCTTTGTTTACATATTTGAACGTTAATTCCAACTCCATTTTAGCCGACTTCAAAAAAGGTGATATTCTCAATACTGCATTTTTGTTTGTTTGTATGATGACCCGATTTTGAGAATTTTTTCATTGTTGAAAAGGGAGGTACTTTAGCAGTAGTCTCATTCAAATTGGAAGAAAATGTTCTACCTCTAAGGGTGGCAAATTAGGGGATGAGACCTGTTTATTGGATTTCACACTTTTTCTGTTAACCGATTTCAAATAAAACTTAGTAAATAGATGTAATTCCACATCAGGTCGGTTTTCTTTTATAAAAAAACTTTTAATTTCTAAAAACAAACCAATCTGTCACAAAAAATCTTCAAAGCATCAAACTAAAACATCGGCAGAGAAAACAATACTCTCGAACCGTCAGAGGGTCACCAAGGGTCCTCTTCGAGTCCTCAAGGTCCTCAGAGTACTTGACGTTTAAAAGGGTTGTTACAGTTCTACTCGAAAATTTCACAACAGTGAATTTGGATTTTCCGATTGGATTGTTTCGTGTTATGATGGAGATTTAAATTTTTAGGTGACTATTTTAGAATCTTTTAAAAATGTAAGGCATACTTCCCGATGTAGTGGAAATGAGATACTTATAGCGTTGTTGTAGGGTAAAATCGGGATAGGCCCCACTTTTTGAAAGGGCCGCCTAATTTAAAAATTATTAGTTTACAATGAACAATTCCTATGGATATAACTAGTTTAATCTTTTACATTACATTAATACTTGATTTTATTCATCTAACATTTACTGATTTTGAAGAAATTGACTTTTTGCAAACCTATTTTTTTGAGGATAGATGCCTACCTATATGGATAGACGTTCCCAATGAAAATACTAAGAAGGATAGATGCCCTTTAGAATAAAATAGCAATATTCATAATAAAATGTTTTATTTGTAATCTTTAATATATTATATATACATATTACATCTTTAATAATAAATATATACGTATTTAAAGTTACAACCTACTTCACTTCGTATTTTAGTAGCTATCTAAACATTCTATACAAAAATGTTCGCTGTTTAAACTGTGAACAATTTGTCTTTTTGGTTCTTTTAATTACTTTTTCACTAAAATAATGTATTTTTTTATTTTCTTTTCCTAACTTTCTTGTATTGTCCTTTGCCCCTAAGCGCACCTCCACCACGAAAAATCGAGACGACTATTCTATTCGATATGGATAGATGCCCTTTTACTATATAACTAAGCTATATACAAAAGAGCGATTATTAACATTATGCGACAGTAAATAGTTATAATATAATATAAATATAAAAAGTTTATCGTGTTCGTCGCGGATATAAACGCATGCACAAGCCAAACGCGTCTATTCCGCACGAAGCCCTGCAGGAACTTTGATGAGTGGTGTCTATACTCCTTATTTAAACTAATTATTCTTTGTTGCGATTTGGGGAAGTTAGGTTTCTTGAAAACGAGGCACCTATCCCACTGCGGCATCTATCCCGGTTTTACCCTATCTCAGCCGTCTCTCTGTTAAATTCCTTTTTTCTTGGAAGCTATGCCAAACAGAAGTAGTTTAGGGGGGAAAATGTTAGAATAACGATAACTCTAACATAGAACACTCCGATCAGATTCATCTTAGAAATGATCGTTTCCTAAATTGGCTCAAATCGGGAATAGAACCCGTAACCTCCCAAACAAGCGCCCATAGTACTAATCGCTGTGCCATCGAAGAGCCTAAGCACACCCCGCAATATAAACTGGACCACGCGCCGCGGGCTGAGCCCGACTCGTAGTATATATAGCTGGATTAATAAAACTGTTTTTCCGGATTTAAATCGCGTATATTTGTTTTTTCAAACAAACCGACGTTGCGGTTTTTTTCGGTTTACGGGTGTGTGTTACAAACCCGTGAAATGTAACATCCCCTTACAGGATGCAGGAGTTTACAAGCTTGACTGTGAGTGCGGTCTCTCTTATATTGGACAAACAAAACGAAGTATTTGTACCCGCGTCAAAGAACATATAGCTGATGTCAAACACCGTCACATAAACAAGTCTGCAGTCTGCGAGCATGTCATGGATAAACCTACACATTCAATGAAGTTTGACAAACCCCAGGTCCTTGCAAAAGAAGTCCGTTATCTACCCAGGATGCTGCGAGAGGACATTGAAATTAAAAAACATCCTAATTTCAACAGGGAAGATGGTTTCTCCGTACCGCCAGTTTGGGATCCAGTATTTATAGTATATATTTATATAAATAAGGTATTTAATTAATAACTATTGTAACTATACTGAAAAAATAAGGTGGTTTGCATCAATATTAGACATAATTGGTTAAAGACAGTAAGTACCACCTCAGTCAACCGTGACCATGGGACCTGTAAAGGGCCCGAAACATCGGTTTGTTTGAAAAAACAAATATACGCGATTTAAATCCGGAAAAACAGTTTCATTTCCTATGTGTAACAAAAGCGAAAACCTAAGAACTCGATATAAACAAAATTAGTTATAGTTGTCAATTTATATTTATAACTGCCTCTGTGGCCGAATGGTTACCATGCCAGACTGCCACACAGTGGTCCCAGGTTCGATTTCCGGACCGGGAGTAATATTTGTATAGCCTATACTTATTTCTCTCGTGAATTTGGGTGTAATTTGTGTTTGTCTATATATGTATGTCCATGGCACCCGCGACACAGGGTTTCCCTAGTACGGGGGTATGTTGAGTGTATGCGTGATGTAATCTGATGTCGGAATTTAACGTTAACTATCGTACACAAATAATGTACGACAAATCGCGTAGTTGAACGTGTCATTATAAATATGTTTATAATTTGAAAGAAAAGTTAAGTGCACCATAATCCATCGTTAAGTTCGAATTTCAAATACTTAGGTCATAATATTCCGCCACGCTAACCCAAAGCACGTTGTGGACTTGACACGTTTTCGGGTTGCTTACAATAAACATCTACAATGTGCAATCGATAGCAACTAAAAATATTACAATCTCTATCAAACAACGTAATGTAAACCGTGTTGTTTGTTTTTAACTTGTCATTTTCCGACAGATTTCGCTCGAGACAAACACGATGGGTTTCGAGGGTTGTCCACAAGACAAGAAGTCGATCGCTTTGATTTGTTCTATTTCATTTATTACTGGTGTTTATATATAGTCATGCATACAAAATCATAAACACAAATACATCGACATTTACAAACCTAATAATAATAACGCACACACTTATTGCCGCGCACTAGAGAAACTCTCTACCGCGCGTGCAATGGACACACACAGGCAAGCACAAATTACACCCAAACTCACGAGAGAAGTAATGTAGGCCATACAAATATTTCTTCCGGCCCGGAATCGAACCTGGGACCTCTGCGTGGCAGTTCAGCATGGCAACTGTTCGGACAAGGAGGCGGTTAAAATAAGTTCTTGACAATTGTACTCAGTCGACTTTTTTTTTCAAAATATTATATATATAAATCTATTTTATAATGTACTTCGTCAAGTAAGTTAAGTTACAGTGTCCTTTGTTGGATCATGTAGTAACTTTAAGACCTTTTTCTGTGTGCATTAAATGACATGATTACACATATGACAAATAAAGAATTGAAATCACTCATAAATCTGCTTAGTAATGGGAATCCGAAGGCGTGACTATAAATATACCATTTATTGTCATATTATACATAATAAAGAATCTCGAATTTTATGTCAAGCTACATTCCTTTGGTTGCCTAAGGGTGCGTACGGATATGACGAATGCGTTACGAATATATCTGATTGCAATATACTCGCGATATATTCTATATCGATTCTATTCGCGATACGTTCGCACATCTCTCGCGCACTGAAGAGTCGATATTACCTTAGTTCGAATTCAATTTTTTCCCATACTAATACGGTTCATTTTGCTTGGGTCGTATCGTAAACTATACGTGTTGTTTATAGTTCAGTTGACATTGAAAGAAAATCAAATCAATCAAATCGTGAAAATGTTTAGAAATCGTGTTTTTACACTGTATACTAATCAGTGTATATTCTCAATTTTGCTGTACTTTTTTTTTCAGAGACAGCGATTGAACATTGTATAAACTCAGGAACCAAGTGAACAGCCCAAATCAATCGGTTCAAATCGAGAATGTTCTAAAAAAAAGGCTTGTATGAAAAGATCGATAACTGCAAACGAGGTCAGAGTGATCTGTTAATGACAAACGTTAAGGTACAGGTATTAGCAGAAAGATTGGTTATTTTAACAACTGTTTAGACAACCTTGTGACGGTGTGACCTCCTTATACCGTCATCCCATCATTTTGTATCGGTTCTCTCCATTCGTATCGTATCGTTTTTTCTTCTTCTACTCATATTTAAATTTAAAATTGTTCCATTTTACCTCGCACTCGGATTTTCTTTCTTTCCATCGTCACTTTCTGCGCGACCGCGGTAGCGAACATACCATTATTTATCTTTCTGAATCGTTTACTAGCTATATTTACACAGTTTACATTTTAAAGATTATATTTGCTAAAACCGATTAAATATCTATAAACTAGACTTTAAACGTTTGAATTGCTAAATTTACTAAATAAGATGTTGGAGGCTGCGAGGCTGCGGAAGCTATTACTGCTATCCAGGCTACACGCCATTACAATCCACCAGAACGCCCCCAGCACCAGCAGCACCTCGACAACCTTTAGTAAATACGAACAGTTTGAACGCGTAAGAAGTGAAAACAAGCAATCGTAGAAAACCTTAAAACGTCCGCGTCGCTATGAAACATAATCAAATAGTTAGGAGAAAATTATAGTTATTAATGACTGTAATAGCATCAGTCATACTTAAAACAAGGTTGTTTGCGCATTTGACATTCATGCAATACATGGCGGCAAATCATACACTCTCAAAGACGCGATTTTTTTTCATACAATTACCCTCTGTCCTTGTCTAATCCGCAGAAAAGTTGCAAGAGAAAATGAGACGGCAATTCTCACGAGTAAGCCTTTTGAAGTCACCGCTCGCGGTCATCGCATTGCAAATAACTCCTACCTTTTTTATTTTCATATCGAAAACTAAGGAAAAAAAATACGTGATCACTCTCGGGAAGGTATTTGGGTTTGGAAGCAATTTTGGTTAATCCTCCACGTATGTGACTGTACGTTCATTGTTTTACAACTTTCTTTAAACAGTTGCTTTTTTAGAAACGATGTTTAGCAACGACGTTATTTGGATGCGATTTAGGTTCAATATCAACGATTTAAAGATTCGTTTTGAGTGAAGTTAATTTGGCAAAAGTGATTACAAGGAGCTAATTGATTTTGGCAGTCGCACCGCGATCGAGACGATTCAAAATTGGTAGTGATTTCTTTTTGTGTTTGTTTGTTTTTCTTTTGGGCTTATAATGGAGATGTAGTAATGCTACTGGACATTGTCTTATTAGTTGCTTTTTATGTTGATACGTAAGATGTTTCTGATAGAAAAAACTGGTTTTTTTCCAATTTATAGTCATATACCATAAAGACAACCACAAATTACGAGAGAAATAAATGTAGGTCGTACAACTTTAGTAGAAGTAGAGCACCTTGTGAAAGAGCTCGTCCAGGGAAGTACTGCCACTTTACCTATATTTGCCGCCAAGCGGTAATGGGAGCATTACTGCGTTCCGGTTTTGAAAGGGAGCTGGTGAAATTACAGGCATATGGGCGTTGTTAATTTATGTCTTAGGATGACGGGATCTTTGCGATTTATTAAGACCTTTTACAACCTCAAGTGGCTTTGGACTTTGAACTTGAACTTTGGAAATTTTGGTCGAATGGTTGCCATGCCGGAAATATGTGTATGGCCTACGTTTATTTATCTCGGAAGTTTGGGTGCAATTTCTGATTGTTATATTTGTGTCTATGGCACCCGTGATACAGGGTTTCCCTAGTGCGGGGCCATGTTGAACTAACGATTCTTAAAAATTTTCACGATAGAAAAAAAACACAAATATACCTCGAAATTTTACAAGAAAGCAGCTGTATTCAATAGGTAAATGTAAAGACATATACAAGTGATTTTTTTTTATGAACTAAGTAGAACACGTGTAGTATTTATACGATATACATTTTTCAAATCGCTTTAATTTCCAAGCTAAATGTACCGTATTAGTATGGGAAAAATTTAAATTCGAGATGTGGTGTCGACTAAATATTTGGGATATGCAAAAGGAGTGCAACCAAAGATATACTACATAATAAGTACTTATAAGATATATATATTGGCACTGGAAAGGTAAATCGATTAACGTGCATTTGGACAATATTACAGAAGAGTGATTTAAAGCAAATAAGAAAAAAAACTATAACTCTAATTTTTTTAATTAAATTTTTATTGAATTGATATTCAATTCTTTTTTGTGAAATTACTCCACTAATTTGTTATAATTATTAAGCGACATCTTTCGCCAGGACTGGTAGCTGTAAGGGTACTAACTGGGTGATAAATCTTTCATAGATTTCTCATAGATGGCGCTACGACTAAAAAGTCGTTGAAAAACCAAATACAAATGTCCGTTGGTTCGTTCCGTGGTAGTTGTATAGCTTAGTTGGTATAGCGTCTGGCACGGTATGCAAGAAGACGTCGGTTCGAATCCGACCGGATCGAAGGAATTTTTTCTGAGTGTTCGATCTAATTTTTTTGTTATATAAATACAGAAAACAAATAAAATTACAATTATTAATGCAAAGATCAAACACTTAGACAAATCCTTTGATCCGGCCGGATTCGAACCGATGTCTTCTGGCAAACCGTGCCAGACGCTATGCTACCTAAGCCACGGAACGAATCAGCGGGTCTCACGAATTTTTCTATGAGCTTGTTGTTGGATCTTTTTATTCGCTTTTTAGCCGTAGCGTCATCTATGAAAGTATTTCGTTTATTACAAACTAGGGGTGTAATTTAAAAAAAAGAAAAAACTAAATTTTAACTTTTCAGCGTCGATATATAGATAATTTATATTATAAATATATATAGCAAAACCATCTGAGTGTATTTAATGTGGCGATGAAACTTTTACAAATGTACTTAGAAGTTAAAATCAATTTTTTTAAAGCCCAGAGGAGATTACGCCATTTCAAAACATTTTTTTTCCGTAATCCTAATGGCTTTTTGCGTGCTTTATAATTATTACTAAACAAAAATATATAAGACAAATTAATATTGGTTCCGGTGCTTTGGATCGTCCGCAAAGACAATTGTATGTTTTTATGAGTTATTGTAACAAACATAGCTATCACACTTGTTTCCCACTGGAGTAGGCAGAGACTGTGGATATCATCGCCATACTTTAAAAAAAATTCTTGATGCTGTATTCTTTTTGTCAACTCTATGCCACAATTTAGTAGCAGTGGAGTTGTTTGTGGAGGAGTTCGTCTAGGGAAGTACTGCCGCCTTACCTATTTCTGCCGCCAAGCGGTAATGTGAACATTACTGCGTTTCGGTTTTGAAGAATCTTTGCGATTTAAAGCTCTTAGTGGCACTGCAACTGTTACGGACAGGCGTTGCGTTTACCACCAGGCCCATGACTTGTTCGTCCCGTCACTTGTCGCATCGCAGAGACCTGAGCAGCATTGCCACTGCGTCCGTCACCCTGTACATAAAATTGATATGTCCCATATGCCTGCAGTTTCACCAGCGTCCTTGTGCTTTTAAAACCGCAACGTTGAAATTAAAATTGACACTCCTTGAAATTACGTAAATTTAGTTAAAATCTACTAGGTATACTCTAGTTTTGTGATTGTGGTGTAGCCATCGTATTATGTTTTCTTGTATGCCTTTTGTGGTTGTGTATTTTCTTATATGTCTGCTTGGCGGCAGAATAGGTAAGGTAGTTACTTCCCTGGATGAACTCATTTACAAGGTGCTCTTCTGCTACCAAAAATTTTTTATATTTATTTTACAAAATACCTGTAAAAGTGCGCATTTGACCTCCTCACCTGATGCAAAGTGACGATAAGGTCGACGATGGAGCATGCATACCTAAATAATACCTATTCACTCTCGCCTTGAAAAGGCCCAAGTGATAATGTTCAGGGAATAAGTGTGCAGGCTGGGAAGTCCATTCCATTCCATTCGCCATATAAATGTGGACGCGTAACTCTTCGTGCGAATCTTTGGAATATCCACAACATAGGAGTGCAATCCAGGCCTACGTCTAGTCCCCCGATGATGGAAAGGGGAAGACGGAATTAAATCGTGTAATTCCATCGCATGCTCTCCGTGATATATCCTATAGAATACTGATAAGCAAGCAACTTTATGGCGGTATTCCAAGGCTCTAAAGCTTCGCCTCGACTAATTGTGTGTGTGTATGCGTGTGTGAATAGAAGCAAATATGTGTGTCACGTGTAATAGCACGTACGTAAGACTTTAACTTCTAAGTTACAGTGTATTTGTGAATATACGTTATACATACGAAGATGGTTTACAACCCTTAGAAATCGTATGAAGCCAAAACCTCTCACATTGGGTTGATGATAGCAATAGTTATGTTATTTTAGAACATTTTTTTCTTCCAAGATCTGTCTTCAATTTTTATGCGAACCTTACTAATTTAGATTAGCCCTCTTTCCATTTCAGTCTTATTTTTTCAAATGCCAAATACGTCCCTGCCCTGTCCCTAGGGACGTACTTAACGTGCGGCTTTCAAACAATAAAGGTAATACCGTGAAATCGCTTCTTGATCAGTCGTTTTTTTCATTTAATGGTTTTTTTAAAGATTCAAATAATTGCAAGTTTTTCAAATTTGTAGAAAATTGAAAAAAAGTTAATTTAAACATCAAAGTAACCGTTTCCAGCTAATGAAAATACCAAAGATAACAATAACGGCTTAGGTAGTGTTCAGTCATGGAAAAATATTCATTTAGAAAAAAAAAAATTTCGGGTACCTATAGAAAAAAAAATTCCATACTATTTTTATGATATATTTTCCTAAAAATTTTATACCGTTTCAATTTTTTCGTACAATCACCCAATACTAGACATAAATAACAATATTGCGAATAAATGTATTAAAATTTGTACGGCGGCCATCTTGTTCATTTGAATTTCGAAACATTTCCATTAATAAAATTACTACTTTAGTTCCCTTTTGGTTACAAACCGTAATTTTAACAATAACACTACTAAAAATAATCTATATATACTGACAATGATTTATCTTAATTTACATTATGTAAAACAGCCAATGATCTATTTATAAATATGGCCCCAAAATATTACCTTGCTTTGGAATATGTTTTAGAATATTCTGATTGGGATACCTTACGTCATTTATCTGAAGTTTCAAGTTTTCAGAGATTATTCTCCAAGTGGTCAAAAAAATACGCGATACAAGTTGGGTTGCGCTATCTTTCTAGGGCATCTCTATATAAATCAGTAAATATTTAAGTTTTGAAACTTAAAAAAAAAACAATGAACTCTACAATATTTTCGCGCGAAATTCCCATTCTGGCGAAAAGAATGAATGACACAGAGCGAACAAAACAAAAAATCAGCAAGTTAATGATGACGACGAAACAATTCGGCGCTACTAGAGTCGTGGCGTCGATGATATTTGTAACGGGCAAAATACTAAGCAGGAAGAGTGACAAAAAAACAATACATATTTCGGTCACTCAAGTGAACAATATTATTCACATGATATTAAATGAAAGAAATAGTTTACTTGTGATCATCAATCAATTCTTCGTACCACTACTGGGCACGGATTTTGACTCAAGTGAGAGTTTAGTCCACCATGTTGGCCCAATGCTCGTTGTGATCCTTCTTCACAATACATTCTTTATTGCTAGTGAAAAGTATGTACTTTTCGATACTGGTTAAAAGTTAAGGAAATATTAAATTTTAACTGAAAATATTTTATATTTAAATATAACTGCCTCCGTAGCCGAACGGATACCATGCCGGACTGCCACGGAGAGGTCCCAGGTTCGATTCCCGGGCCGGGAGAAATAGTTGTATGGCCTACAATTATTTCTCTCGTGAGTTTGGGTGTAATTTGTGGTTGTCTATGTGTGTGTCCATGGCACCCGCGACATAGGGTTTCCCTAGTGCGGGGCTATGTTGAGTGTGTGCGTTATTTATTTATTTATTTAATGAAATCCAAAGTCAAAATCAATTTTATTTCATAGCATTATTACACTTAAAATCGTCACATTGGTTAAACTCTACCGCTCATTCGTAAGGCAGATTCCCCTGAGAAGAATGAGCAAGAAACTCTAGGGGTTGCTCTTTGTAAATAACATTTGTACACATTCAACATGTACAATATATTTTTTTGTTTTCAAACAGAGATCGAGACTACCTCCATGAGCTAAACGGGTTACTACCACGGATTTTTATCATCCAAGTACGCAGAAGTTGTATAATAACCTTTAGTATAAAGTATTTGTTTCACTATAGTTTGAAATCTCGTGAATGGTAAATTTTGTATATCAACCGGAATCTTATTATAGAAGCGTATACATTGCCCCTTAAATGATTTTTTGACTTTGTGTAGACGACTATCAAGAAAAGCTAGTTTATTTTCATTCCTCGTATTAATGTTATGTCTGTCACTATTTTTCATAAAGAAATTACTATTTTCATAAATGTACTGTGACGTTAGTGTAAGAATGTTAATCCTAAAAATCCGAATGCATAATGAGATATTAAGTGACATGTCCAAGCGGCGTCGAACACTGTCATGATTTTGCAGATTGTAAACAAATGTAACTCATTATAAAATAAATAAAAACAGGTTTATTTAGTAAAACGTCATAGGGTAATAGATGATTACTGACCAGGGTATAAAAGGGAATGCTCCGATTTTGAGGTCTCCGAGGTTTGATTGTGTAGAAAGAATAGATGTTAGTAGATTGACGGAGCAAATTTATAGAGTGGATGTTGATGGAAATGTGGTTTAACCTCGACGTACACATCTTGATAAGATTGGGGAAGTTCTTAAATAAAGCCACTTTAAAGTATAAGAATAAATGAAAAGTCTCGACTCGGTAAATGCAACCCACTCTGGCCAGATAGTGTGACCTATGAGAGGCTGCTCGCAATAGATGGATACGATAAGCTGAGGACCGGCCGAAATGGCGCACATTGGGAGAGGTGGACTACGATAGTCTGTTCATGATGATGATATGAAAAGAAGAAAGAGATTTGTCAGGATCTTTGCGAGTCTGGAATTAATTCAGAACTCCCTGTGAAAAAGTTTGTCCAGGGAAATACTGCCAACTTCCTTATTTCTGTTGTCGTATTACTGCGTTCCGGTTTTGAAGGGTAAGGGTGTTGGTGAAATTATAGGCATATGGGACTTATCAACTTTATGTACCATGGCATCAGACGCAATGGCAGTGCCTCTTAAGTGTTTGCAAAGCTCTAAATGGCGTTGCGACAGTTGCTCATACCAGGTGCAGGACTAGTTTGTCCCGTCAGTCGATATCATAAAAAAGTGTTATTTTAGATATTGCTGCGACTGTCTTAAGGTTAAGGTTCAACTCTACTGCAATTCAAAAGGCTGAAAATGTCTGAAAAATGAACGGAATCATTCTAAAGGAAGCTCCAAATAATGCGGGCGAGCAGAATGGAGACAAAGGGGCAATTGAAGGCGAAATAATAGACAACAAACAATTAACACATTCACAGAAAAATTGCTTTCTTTTCTTGCAATGTAAATTTTTGAAAAGGTGAGTTTTATTCGTAGATGATACCATAGAGGTTTTACAGAGTAATAATATTTGTAGGTGAGAGGTAACTGACCTAAGTCCATATTTTGGAATGAAGATGTTTTTGCAAATGGATACAATGGAGAAATACGCCAAGGTTATTTTTTGGTCATTTTCCGTTGTTTTTGAAACAGCCATATTTATTTACTAATATTATACTCGACGAATTTTGTAAAGAAATAAAAAAAGAAAAAAAAAGAAGAATTTTGTGAAAGAAACAAAAACTGTGTTCACAAAATCACGCAATGGTAATAGTATTTTCAGCAATCGTTACGTAATGAGAGTTTTTAATGAAAAGGACCGTGTTTAGGCTACGAGAATTTGCCAAATAATAGGTATGAGATTTTAAGACCTAATTATGTCATGATTGCCTACAATAATTTTTGTACAAGTTAATTAATAATAAAGAAATGAGAAAAAAACAAACTGTGTGAAATTTACATTACCCAATGTTAGAGAGACGGTTACAAACATTGTAGTTAGAAACGAAAGTTGTATTTCTAGGTATAACGTTAGATGCTAAATTGCAATGGGGTCCCCATATAAGTAAGATGTCAAAACGGCTCGGCTCTGCAGTGTACGCGATTAAAAAAATAAGGAAACTTTCAGACGTCGAAACCGCTAGATTGGTTTACTTAAGCTACTTTCACAGTCTACTGACATACGGCATTTTGCTTTGGGGTAATGCCGCTGATATCAATAGAATCTTTGTCCTGCTGAAACGTGCAGTTAGCGCAATTTACAATCTGGGCCCCAAAGTATCTTTGAGAGATAAGTTTAAGGAAATTAACATTCTTACACTAGCTTCACAGTACATTTATGAAAATGTAATTTATGTTAAAAGGAATAGTAATTTATTTATGAAAAATAGTGACAGACATAACATTAATACGAGGAATAGAAATAAACTAGCTTTTCTTGATAGTCATCTTCACAAAGTCAAAAAATCATTTAATGGGCAATGTATACGCTTCTATAACAAGATTCCGGTTGATATACAAAATTTGCCTTTCACGAGGTTTAAAACTATAGTGAAACAAAAACTTTATACTAAAGGTTTATTATACAACTCCTGCGTACTTGGATGACAAAAATCCGTGGTTGTAACCCGTTTAGCTCATGGAGGTAGTCTCGATCTCTGATGTTTCAAATAAATTAAAAAAATAATTGTAAATGTTATTTACAAAGAGCAACCCCTAGAGTTTCTTGCTCATTCTTCTCAGGGGAATCTGCCTTACGAATGAGCGGTAGTGTTTAACCATTGTGACGACTTCAAGTGTAATAATGCTTACCTATGAAATAAAGATTATTTTGAATTTGAATTTGAAACACAACCAATATATTTAATCTACATTTTGTTAACAATCCACTTCACGTAAAGAAAGCCAAACAAAGGCTTGTAGCCTTTAACAACAAGTCATAATGATAAAATAAAATTGTTCGTGATTGGCCAAGTACCGCTTGTATTCCAACCAATCAGGGGGCAGTATAGCGTTTGAGTAGCGTCATATTTGAAATTTTATATTGTTTTTAAATAGTTATTATAATGACGTTATTCTGTTGAGGAACACAATGACGCGTTTAAGGAGACTTTTAATTAGCAAAAATACGACGTTCTTTCTTTGAAACTTATTCTAGTTTAGAAATATAATGAAATTTTTAGTTCAGAGGCGAGTACCATAGACATACTAAATTAGATTCGGAAGGAAAAAGAACGCCTTTGTGAGGGGGTTTATAAAATTATAATTATGTAATTACCGGACTAAAGGACAGTAGATGAAGTCCTATCGTCGTATGTTTTTTATTTGATATATGTTACGTGGCCATAAGATTGATTTTAAAATTTTGAAACGCTCTTTTTATAGTAAAAATTACTATTTGGTTCTTTGTCTCTCAATTACATATTTAAAAATATCAAATTATAATGTCAGTGTTTATAATATGATAAATAAGATGTAGGCGGGGGTTCCACCCATAGGCTCAATTCACACTGTCCTGTTTTTCAACTACACCGCCGGGATCACAGTGTGGTCGGCGTCTGATGTCTCAGGGTGTCCAAGTGACGCGAAGCCGCTCGAATTGACATTTGCAAAACACAAATTTTTATCTTAATAATGGGAAAATAGAGAAGAATATGCTGTAGGCGAAAAACAAGACGCGTCGCGACGCTTCGACTCTGCGCCAGTGTGAGCTGAGCCTTACGTTGTGGATATTCCCAGGATTCGCAAGAAGCGTTTTGCTTCCACTTCTATATGGCGAGCGGTTAGTCACCAAACACTGTAACTTGGATCTTTTCAAGGCGAGAGTGAATAGGCATTATTTAGGTGTGCATGCTATATTGTCGACCTCATCGTCACTTTCCATCAGGTGAGATGTTCTGTTAAATGCGCACTTATTTTTGTATAAAATAAATAAATGATTAACACTAGTATCAGGTTTCTTACCACGGTATGACTTGTTTTTATTTTCCCGATATTTCGGAACGGTTGCACGCTCCGTGATCACGGGTTAACTGGACGGCGGCAGAAGACAGCTTTATGAGCAGACATATCTGTCTACCCTCTTGTGCTGTCGACGACTACCTTCGTCGCGATTTGTTGTGGCGTTACCATTGTCACTCACTTTACGGTAACGCCACAACAAATCGCGATGAAGGCAGTAGTTAGTAGCACTGAACGAATTCGAAAATATTAGGGGTTAAAGTATGAAATTGCCGTTTTATTGCAATAGGTTCTTTGAATTTTCATAGAATCTTCATGGTTTGAGGTTTTCGAATGAAACTTTTTTCAAATGGTTTCTGTGATTTTTTTTTTGAATACGAAACATTTGAATATCGACTTTCAATTGTTTTTGTTATTCAATTTAGACAAGAAAGATGGATACTGCGAAAATTCGAGTGATTTTTGAATACGAGTTCCGACGCGGAACTAACGCGGCAGAAACAGCCCGCAATATCAATGCTGCGTTTGGAGAGGGGTCTACTAATGAACGCACCGTGCGATTTTGGTTTAAACGCTTTCGTGATGGAAATTTCGACTTAAAGAACGAGCCACGAGGAAGACCGCCCACACAGGTGAATAACGATGAATTAAGAGAGATAGTGGAAGCCGATCCTAGTCAAACTACCCAGGAATTAGCGGCATGGTTTAACGTTACCTTACCCACAATATTGACTCACTTGCGTCAAATCAATAAAATAAAAAAATACGAAAAATGGGTGCCTCATGATTTGACTGATCTGCAGAAAGAAACGCGTGTTGAAACTTGTGTTGCCTTGTTGAACCGGTACAGAAATGAAGGAATATTGGATCGAATTGTAACATGTGATGAAAAGTGGATTCTTTATGATAACCGGAAAAGAAAAATGCAATGGCTGACCCCAGGTCAAATGCCACAACAGTGTCCTAAAGCAAAACTTACCAATAAAAAGGTAATGGTAACTGTTTAGTGGTCTCAGCATGGTGTTATTCACTATAGTTTTCTCCGATCTGGTCAAGCAATAACGGCAGATGTCTATTGTGCCGAACTCCGAACCATGTTGACAAAACTAGCAGTAAAACAGCCCCGACTCATGAATCGATCTTCACCATTATTGCTCCACGACAACGCGAGACCTCACACAGCACGAGAAACCATTTTGACCCTTCAGGAACTGCAGTTAGAAACCATTCGTCATCCTCCGTATTCACCAGACCTTGCTCCAACGGACTACCATTTTTTTCGTGATTTGGACAATTATCTACGTGACAAGAAGTTTTCTTCCCAGGAGGCAGTACAAAATGCTTTCACACAGTTTGTGCAGTCTAGATCGTCGGTGTTCTATCGCAAAGGCATTAATAACCTTCCCATTAGATGGCAGCAATGTATAGATAATAATGGCAACTATTTTGATTAAATAAATTTGTTAAAAATTTAAAAAATAAACAATTTAGATTTTCAGTACAAATCGGCAATTTCATACTTTAACCCCTATTATTAAATTTAAACTTTTAAATGACAAATACCTACCTAACTTCATTGTCTAATTATTGGTATTTGTATATTTATTTTGACGTTATTTAAATTATTATTGCTACTATTTAGACCCAAATACATATCACCGCGTTTAAATAACTGACTGACTTATTAAATCCATGTGCCCATGTAAAAAAAAAGAAATTAAAGTACACCAAAATGGACACAAGCAAAATTTTTATTTTGAATTTTTTGATAAAAAGACATAAGCGGTGGTACAACGGGCAGTCTTATCGCTTTAAGCGGTTTCTGCCAGACAACATTTGGATGGAAATAATTATAACTCACAGGAAAAAATGTTTAAAAAACAGTAGTTTAGAAATGATTGGAAATGAAACTATTTTTCCGGATGTACATTTTTTTCAAAGAAACTACATGTAACAATCACGAAAACCTATAAGAACTCGATTAGAAATGATTGCACTTGCCTGAATTAAAAAAAAAGTATGTTCGAATATACTTTTCTTGTTTGCAAATCAAGATTTAAAAAAAATAGAATCCAGAATAGAATAATATTTAGAAATTCAAATTCCAAATGTAAAAAAAAAATATTTTATATTTTTTTTATGATTATTATCCGATTACCTGCCATTATATTATATTTTATTCTATATTTTTGATGTATAACTAACCATTAATTTATTGCGATAGTGTATGTATGAAGAAAATGTTTGTATTATTGTTTTATTATTCTAGAATTTCAAAGGTATTATTCACTGTATGTATATTATTTGAAGTTTAAGTTAATAAATACTCTACATATTCGGTAAAATATTAGCTTTTATATATTTATTTATTTTACTTATTTTATTAATTTTAGGTTGGTGGCAGTACTTCCTTGAAAAAAATTTCAGAAGAAGCTCTATTGCTCACACCTAATTACCATGAATATATATTTGTAAATGAAATATAGTTCTCCATTACAATATAACAGTAAGTTCCGAAAGTCTCGTACACCACAATCGTTTAAACTTTCAATAAAACTTTGCCAAAATTTTTTCTTTTTAATTTTTTTTTTTCAAATAACTTTAGGAGTCAAACGAAATAATGCTACAATTTGTTTTTTACCTTTTCTCACAAAAAAAATCTTTCGTAATTTCAAACCCTTTGATCGAGAACACAGAAAAGAATTCGAGAAAATGTTTTCGAACTTTTGATTAGGGTTTTTAAGACAAAAAAACTTTTCACGTTTTTCTTTGTCCTGTATTCCCAAGGTATGTGAAATTTTCATTATAAAGAAATTTGAGTTCAAACCGCTCAAACATCACCTTTATATCAATGAGTTTAAGATATACTTTCATTATCACTAAATCTTCGCTAATATCAAAGTTAAGTCCACAGAATCTGTAATAAAGTAACGATTATACAAAGGTACCTGCAAAAGCAATACATTCTAGGCACACATAGTCCATCTACCCAAGTAGCAGTAGACCTCCTTGTGCGAAACAGTTCGTCCAGGGAAGTACAGCACCTTACCTACTTCTGCCGCCAAGCAGCATGTGAGCATTGCGAGTGAAATTACAGACAGGCACATGGGACTTGTCAACTTATGTCGTCTTCTGTCTATCTTTAAAATTTATAGCTCTGAATGGTACTGCAACTGTTATGGATAGGCGTGTCGCATTACACGACTTGATCGTCTGGTCACTTGGCGTTACAAAAAAAATTACACCAAAGGTGCAAAATTTGATAATCATTAATGCTAGAGGGTGAGTCTCAAATAACAGGCTTATACATCTAAACAACTTTACCCTCCTCAACTTCAAAAAAACCACACCGTACACTGGTAAAACAAAAGTTTGTATCCAAACCAATATTAAGTACGATTCGCAGAAAGAGTCGTGTCCCACGTCTTAATTTGTATCGCTCGCAGAACAATATAAATAATTTTAAAACGATTGCCAGCCGCGTGATCTTATTGTCGTCGAGGCTTATATGTTAGGTTGGGTATAGAAATGACATACAGAATAACTTTTATATTAAAAAGAAATATTATAAATACGGGATACCACCAAAAATAATAATACAGATATACATAGAAAGTGGAGATGAGTATGTACATGCCGTAGATGACATTGAGAACGATACAGGAACGAATTCGTTGAATTGATGACATTATCAAAATGGTGGTAGAAAATGGTATGAATAAGGCACAAAACTGGAAAGATTTGAAAGAAACCTACTCAGCGTTGAGTGGACGGAGGTAGAAAAGGAGAAAAAACTAAAGAACTTGTATATAGTAAACAGATCAACTGATTGTGTATTTAAACTTTTGGGTACGAAGGAAGCGTAGGAAATGTGGTGTCTTCTTTCGCCTAAAAGGTCATGAAACTTCATGTTGGGTGGACAGACATTTAGCATTAGTTGGATAGAGGTTAAAAAGAAGAAAAAAAAAGACCATGAATCTCGACTATACTCCTGACAAATGTCTTTGGCATCGTCTTCATCTTCACTCGCACCAGTCTCCTTATGTATGTCCTTGCACTTTTAATCTGGTCTTTTTAAGGACATCTCCAATCTGAACGACATAACCACATTGAGATCTATTTTGGTCCACTTTCCATTCACAAAGTTACTGGAGCCTCTTGATCCTGGTTTGCTGTGTGGGCGCAACGAGTGACAGTGGAATCATGTTGTTTTGTTCAACTCAGAATGATAAGAAAAACCTCCTCATGACTCTGCTCTTTCTTTTCACACGTGATCACCACCAAGTTAGATAATTTTCTGTACTATGAGATTGAGAACAACTAATACCTGTTCAGAAAAGTCATATTCCTAGATTTATTATACTGCATATTGAATTCAGGATTGTTCCATCTGAGCATCTTGAGTGCTACCCGCTAGGCTACCAAAATTGTCATTGACATCCTCCACAAACCTCAGGCGGCCAAAAGAGCAATCGAAAGAAAACTGGTAGGAGTTACGATGAGAGACCGTAAAAGAAGCAAATGGATCAGAGAGCGATGTTATTGAACGGGTTGCGAAATTGAAGTAAGAGTGGGTCGGCCATGTCGCCAGCAAGCAAGGCTCTTGGTGCAATGGTAGTAATGAAGTGGTAGAAACGCCCTAGAGGAAGACCACAGATGCATTGGTAAGACGATATTAAAGGACTGGCGGGAACAACGTGGTTAGAAACTGCTCAAGAACGGCAAAGAAGGCATAAACTGAAGGAGACCTATACGTTAGAGGTTGAGAACGGTCAAAGAAGAAGAGGAGAATTTGAAAGTGAATAAATATCTTTATTATTATAAGATAAATAATATATAAAACTCGATACTATACTTGTAAACCTTGCATTATTCCGCTACCGCATGTCCCTTTTAAATCTTCCTTCGTCTGTGTCCTGCGCATCCAGCGGCAACTTTGACGTTGAACAGACAAATCTAAAGTCATAAACTGCGCAGTTGCAGCGGATCGGGTTGCGATTGCCGCGCGCATGCTAAAGGCTTGCACGACCTGGTCAAAAATTATGGTCTTGAAGCATTGTTAGTGGGTGTAGTAGAGTTGTTTGGGGGTATGATCTGAATGGGTCGTGAAAGTTGGTGGTGGGAAATGAATATTTAAAATTTTTTTTTGAGTCAACAAGCTATTAAAGCAAAATTGGATGCGGCTCAGGGTTAGTGCCCATAGGCGCCGAGGAGGTCTTGCGTTCGATTCCCTTTAGCTAGTACCTTTAACCAATTTGAGGACAATTTCTTTCGCATGCCTACACCGTTGAATTTACTGCTTCAAATATTTGTGTGGCCTACATTTATTTCTCTCGTGAGTTTGGGTGTAATTTGTGGTTGTCTATGTGCGTGTCCATGACACCCGCGATACAGGGTTTCCCTAGTGCGGGGCTATGAGTGTGGGCGTTAATTAATTATTTTTGTGATCTCTCATGATGATTATGAACACTTAGGACTTGTTAACTTATGTCTCAGGGTGAAGGGTGTAGTGACCCTCAGGTCTTTGCGATTTTAAGCTCTGAGTTGCACTGCAATGGCTATAGACAAGTGTGTCGTATACCACCAGGAGTACGGCTTGTTCTTTCTGTCACTTTGTATCATAAAAAAACACCGGATTTGGCAGCCATGATTGACATTATTGCTACATCAATATGTAGGAATAGCGAAAACCTAAGACCTCGATAAATAAATCACAAAGTTGATCAGTGTATAAAACGCGCAACGTCCCGCTGTTTCAAAGAATAAATTAAAATTAATATGATATTTATTACTTCGTGTAAAGGAATACCAATAAGGCTGGTACATTTGCAATATATGGTAGAGATTGAATTGATAACATATTGAACAAGTGTATGGGACAATAGGTGTGTTAAATTTAAGATAAAAAATATCTTTATTTCATAGGTTACAAAATTTAATGTTGACATCGTCAAATCGATTAAAAAATATTTTTCTCAAATATGATCGGAAATGTTTGCATTACTTTCAAAGAACGAACACGGAAAGTTTGTTATTTATGGACGGACGTATGTATGAAAATCCATTACTGTCCTCCTCTCTAAACTTTTAAATCTACTTCCTAATAAATGAACTATGTAAACAAGCCAAAGAAAAACTCATACAACCAACTGCCAAGTGTTCGTAATTGCATCGTAATTTAATCGTATTTTTTTTTCAGAAAGGCGGTAAAATAAACTTAAGTGCTTTGGTATTCTGTTCTGCTTTGTTGGCCTTGTTTTACATGTTCGTCGCGTGAGAAGAGTGACAACGAAAATTCCTGCAAATACTATATCAAATATTACTTTTCATTGTAATTAACATATTTTTTACTTTTTCAATTGTGTCACTTTCTCTTTAGTCTTCTATTATTTCCTCACATTGTTAGAGAAAATCACTATATAAGCCTCGGCGGGAACGGGGATCGCTTGACTCGTATTAATACACGTAACGTAAATAATAATGTGCCAGGAAACCACATCAATTTAATTACCACTGTGGCCGAACGCTTACTATGCTTTATACATAGAGGTCCCAAGTTAGATTCCCGGGCCGGGAGAGAATATTTGTATGGCCTACGTTCATTTCTCTCGTAACTTTGAGTGTAATTTGTGATCTATGTGTATGTCCATCGCACCTGCGATACAGGGTAAATGTCCTGTTTATGATTGCATACGAAAAAAAGACATTAGATATTGTATATATGAGTTGGTACCCTTAATCACTCATTAAATCAATCGATGTCCAGTCTACATGTGTGTCCATGGCACCCGCGATACAGGGTTTCCGTAGTGCGGGGCTATGAGTGTGTGCGTAAAAAAAATACCTAGTCTGAAGTTAGTTTTCTGAAGAAATTGGTTTTACTGGGAATCGAACAAATCCATTGGATCATCGAGGTCGTGAAAATATACCTTTCAAAATATAGTGTTCATATGTCACCAAAAGTGTTTTTATCACATGAAAGTTAATAAAAATAACACGAGCTACAAGAAACAAATGACTTACGCGAGAAATTTTACAACTCTCATAATTAAGCATCGATAAATTTTTATCGACTACTTTTGTTCGTAGCATCTTTATTGAAAACCTGTAATTTTGCAGTTGTGACCTTATTGCACCAAGGGTGCGGAATAGAAAGTAACTCCTCATAAATGTCTATATCAGTGGTGAATTAGGTTATTTAGTTAGGTTGATCATGTTTTGTTTTCAATTACAACTTACCATAGTGCTTTGTAGTAGTAGAACTTGTGAAAGGGTTCGTAAAGGGATGTACTGCCACTCTATCTATTTCTGCAGCCAAGCAGTAATATGAGAGCAGTAAAGGTGCTCGTGAAACTATAGGCACATGAGACTTATCAACTTATGTCTCATGATGACGGGCGCAGTGGCAGTGCCCTCAGATCTTTGTTCTGAGTGGTCTTGCAACTGTTATGGACAGACGTATTGCTTACCATTAGGCGTACGACGTGTTCTTCCCGTCATATCATAAAAAAAAAGAAAAAAGTTAGCCCATCTCTATCATATTAATCTTTTTAAATTTTGAGTTTAAATTTAGGCTTGTGAATGACGTCAGCGACAATGCTGTAAGACTCTGTTATTTCTTTCCGTCTGTCTGTCCGTAAACCAACAGACTCTCTTCAAGCAACACTTTGTCATGAAATTTGATGTGAAGATTGTAAAAATGAAGGGCGGTGGTATCGCAGTGAGGGAATGGTAGCTCTTGGGCACGAATTGCCATGGCCGATCTGGGTCTTTAAACAGTCTTTGGACGCAGGTTGGTCGGAGTAAGGAGAATTTGTTCAAGGGACCTACCATACTCTTTCAAAAAACATTCTTATTTCAATATAAGCTTATTATAACATTACCATAAGAAATCTATCAATCATATAATATAATAATGTTACAGTGATGGAAAGAACGAATGATTTCCTAAGATTGTCTATTCCTTGCTAAAAATAGGGAAGAAATAACGCTATGAACTGCATAATGCCATCTTATTCTTTTTTGATGGTCCGAATCATATTATCGTAGTGTAATGTTAATGCTCTTAATGTTATTAACATTCAGAGAATTTTACCTGCTAAAAAAAGGAAAGTGTGTAATAAATAATCAAATCTATTAAAATTACGTTGTTTTCAATTATTTTTCCTCAAAAAATAAATAAAACGAATCTCTGAATCTTGATTGTCACGTTGTGAATTCGGAACTAGTCCAGTACGAACTGTTAGTGTCCTTGTCATAATTTTTCAAAACGTAGTTTATTCAAACATCGCGGCCATTTCTTTTCCCATGTACTAATGTAATAAAAAAAACAAAAATTGTTGAAAAGATTTACGTAAATAAATAAGCTAAATTAAAGTTTTATTTTATTTTATTTTTATTTTTATTTTATTTTTAAAAATAAAAAATAAAAATAAAATAAAAAAAAGCTAAACTAAAGTTTTAATCATCACCAATTAACATATAGACAATAAATTCGAAAATAATATTGTTTCCATCGCGTCCGAGTAATAATTTTAAGATTGCTAAATTTGACATAAGAACAATGGTACCTTAATGTCAATAAATCTAGTCATAGTATGAATTCAGTGAATGAATATTCACAGCTGCCAATGAAACATCGTAGTTGTAACATTATAATAAGCATACTTTAAGAGCGTCATGGTATGAAAAGTCAATGTGAAGTGTTAAAATAATATTGTTTTATACCACAACCTCTGTGGTAGGCCCGCAGGTGGAAATTTTCAGATGGTTCGAACCTGTATAGTTTGTGCAGTGCGATTCAAATCATGGCCCATCTCATATAGTGCCTTACTTTTTTTTTATTATAAAAAATAAGTGCGCATTTGACCTCTATTTCACCTGATGGAAAGTGATGATGAGGTCAACGATGTAGAATGCACACCTAAATAATGCCTATTCACTCTCGCCTTGAAAAGGGTGCAGTCCTCAAGCGTGCAGATGTTAGGGCACTACACGCTTGCTGCACTGTACTTTAATGGCGGTTACTAGTCAGAGATTGGCATAGCTGAGTTCTGGGCCACAATAGGGACGGTGACGACTTGGAAAAGGAGCGCAGGCTTTATCTGTACGAGCGAACATAATAGCCCGTAGGTTCACTAAGTGCACGCGTGAAGTTAAAATAATATTATTTAGATCATTCTGCACCAATATACACGTGTAACCTATAGGCCAATCACAGCGGCCAGTCGGGCATATTCTGGGCTTCCATGCCTCTATGGTGAGCAGGGTGCGGGCCAGTTCTAATATCACCCTGAATATGATTGCGAACATACTGAACTGTGCATATTTAAATCATGCGTAAACACGTAAATCAGTTATTTAAACCTAACTCCTAGTTCATAAGCTATTTACTAACACAAATATGAGTCATGTAAAAGTTACTCGAAATAAATGATATAATAATAATAGTATAGTATATGAAATCGATAGGATAAGAAGAATTGAGAGGTCCATGGTTTGAATCCTTATAGTGATATGTACGTATGACTTTAATGTCTAAGTTATGTACATTTGCAAAGGTTTAATAATAATAATAACGCACAAACTCAATATATCCCCGCACTAGGAAAACCATGTGTCGCGGGTGCCATGGACACACAAACAGACAACCACAAATTCCACCCAAACTCACGAGAGAAATAAATATTGGCCATACAAATATTTCTCACGGCCCGGGAATCGAACCTGGCCACGGAGGCAATTACTGTTTAGTAATGATATATATTCTTAAACTTTAAAAAACACATTGTCAATTAACTAACATAGCATAAACAAGTGCGTTGTAATGTTATTTCTCTTTTTGTCATAAGTTACAAAGAAAATGATAAGCGATGATTTGTATCTGTGCTAAACTTTATAACAATGCTCCTGCGCATCCTAACTAGCGTTGGACGGTTAGTATTCTTGCTATTTTTATGGTTTAGATGGCGGATTCAAATAATATTAACCGTTTGAAGAAATGCATTGAATAGTTTAAATCAGTTAAATTAACTTGAGCAAGAAATCTTTAAATTAATTATGTGCTGGTTGTCGTGTTTTTCTATTTGATTTTTCAACGACTTTTTACCCGTAGCGATCTATGAGAAATCTATGAAAGTATTTCGTCACCCAGTTAGATATCTTTACAGCTACCAGCCCCGGCTAAAGATGTTGTTATTCACTGTATTTAAGTTTTTATTGAATCGATATTCAATTATTTTTTATGTGGCTTAGTTGACATACTGTCAGGCACGGCTTGCTGGACGACGGCGGTTCGAATCCAGCCAGATCGAAGGCATGTTTGTAAGCGTTCGTAAAAACTTTGTATTAATAATTATAACAAAGTAGTGGAGTAATTTCACAAAAATAATTAAATAGTGATATTTAGTAGTTTTATTGAAATCGGTTACCGGATAGAGCGCGAAACCGGATCCATCCCCTAGTTTGCCACCCTTAGAGGTGGAATATTTTCTTCAAATTTAAATGGGACCAAGACAGAAGTACCCTCTTTCCAACAAAAAATAAACATAAAAATCTGTTTACAATTGGTGGAGTAACCGCGTAACCTACACACAAAAAAATACAATACAGTCGAATTGAGAACCTCCTTTTTTTAAGTCGGTTAACAAGTGTTGTAGTCCTTATTAGAGACTGGAGTCTATACAATGAAACTAGACCTGTATTATAATTTACAGCGGATAAGGTCACCCCCGAAGCCTAGTCTTAAATCCACCGGAGTTATCACGTAACACAGATATAAAAAATTACGTCGAATTGTTAAAAAATTAAGTCGGTTAAAAAATTCCAACGTACTTATTTTATTAATATTCAGTATCTCGTTACAAATATGTAAACCTGCTAAAAATAGAACACCACTTGGACTTCATCGTAATCGGTTAACAGAAAGTGTGAACGCACGCAAGCACCCGTCTTCTTTCGCCTCAAAAGCCATAACTCCAATATTTATGTCTTACTTTGCTCCTGTGAGGATTATGTTACATAAAGTCTTTGTTTACGACCGGGTTCGATTCTTGGTCGAAGCATCGTTTTTTGTGACCACCGGTTTGTATTAATTTATTGGTTTATCGTTAGCCGATATTGTTTTACCGACTTGAAAACAACTTGTCGAAAACTGTTTTTTTTTATTATCCTAAGTGATGGTACGAACTAATCGTACGCCTGATGGGAAGCGACACACCTGTCCATAACAGTTGCAGAGCCTCTGCGCCCATCACCCTGAGACATAAGTTGATGAGTCCCTTCCAATTTGGAGCGGAATGACGGCATAAATAGGTAACGTGGCAGTACTTCCCTGGACGAACTCTTACACAAGGAGCTGTACTGTACTTAACCGCGGAGTGTGGCCGGGTGTGACATACCCACCTCTTACATTTTATGAGTGTATATTTCTCTTATTAGTTATTTAAACGTTTTGTTGTTTTGTGTAGCTGATGTTAAAGGGACACGGGAGGGGATAATGTCAAAATCGCAGTGTCGCGACAACCACCGCTCGAGTTAGACACTTGTCAACAATGCATCTTAAAAAATAATGCACAATGGATGACACCACCGGAAAAAATCGGTAATGATTGTGCTTTACAACTCAACGAAAGCTGTAGTGGATGTTGTCAATTAATTATATGATATCACGATACTTTATGGGTTGCTGAATATAGCTGCTCTTAACGCAAACAAAATTTTTCGTGAAAATCAAGGCAGGAACACCAAACGAATCGACTTTATCCGTAACTTAGGCTTGTCTTAGGTCATGAACACCTAAGATTGCGAAAAGATAAAATAAAATATTCCAACATCTATTCGTCAGAAAATCTCGTCCCAAATCAATGAATCTCCAGGTCCATTATTGCAAAATGCTCTTGGTCACTACATTAGGTGTAGAGATTGCTCAAGCAAGAAACGTAAAACGAAATAAAAACAAAATTCGCATGTTCCACCTGTGGAAAAGCCATATGCATGGCATAGGAACAAGCAATTTTTCTTTTGCAAGAACTGCTTAGATTTGCTAACTGCCTCCGTAGCCGAACGGATACCATGCCGGACTGCCACGCAGAGGTCCCAGGTGCGATTCCCGGGCCGGGAGAAATAGTTGTATGGCCTACAATTATTTCTCTCGTGAGTTTGGGTGTAATTTGTGGTTGTCTATGTGTGTGTCCATGGCACCCGCGACACAGGGTGTCCCTAGTGCGGGGCTATGTTGAGTGTGTGCGTTATTTATTTATTTCAATTCAAGCTCCTAAGATGTTTCTAAAAATAGAATTAATTTTTTTAATTCTAGTTTAATTTTAGTTATAGATTTCATGTTTTGTAAGGTTTTGTAGATTGTAGATTTTTTATTAAAAAAACTGTCTTTTTTATTTCTTTTGTTGAATTTATAGAAATTTCAACGTTTTAAATTGAAAACATAAGTAATTTTTAATTTTCTATAATATAGAAAGTGTTACATTGCACAGAATTTTTATTTATAATAAATCATCGCATTGTAATTTACAATAAAACACATTTTATCCAATGCTATCTGTTAGATACATAAAATTTAGAGTCAATATTGTATTCGGGTATGTCATACCCTACCACATAGTATTTGTAACATTTTGTTACCACACTCCCGCCGGGTTAATTCATTACGTTTTTTTTATTTATTTTTGTGTAAACTTTTAGATGACGTCATGATTCCGTCATCAATGTACAGGTTCTTAGCCATGTTTTCACCGTTAGCAAGTGGCATTGCTACTAAACATGTACAAGTGCCGCCATGGGGATTCAAACCGTCAAACTCTCAAATGAGAAGCTACTATATTCCCGTTGTTCTATGATCTTTAAAAGAAAATAGTCATTGTCGCCCATGGACATCTGCAACACTATATGAATTGCGTTTTTGAAGAACCCCATGTTATAGCGCAAAGGAAATATTTCAGGAGAAAGATCATTACACATCTCGCAGGTTCGAAGAATGTCAGGCACTTATGATGTCGGGATGGACTCTACTCCCTTGGCAGAAGGTGCGATATTGGAAACGAGACGGTAGAACACACTCAGAGAGCTGACATCTCGTCGTAAACCAAGGGACTCCAAACCGTCTGTGAGTTTGGAATCATCGACAATACGAACAGCCCTACGTTGGAGGAAGTCAAGTGGATCAATCTGGTATTTGGGAGCTTCAGTCCAAGGATGCGAGCAATACTACAAGGGGCCATACTTGTGCTTTTTATTAATGTGTAAATTTGCAAAAACTTGGCGCTAAATTCGATTTGCCAGAAGCGTTTCGGTTCCACATTTATATGGTAAACGACTATGAAGTGGATTTCCATGCCTGCAGATTCACTCCCTGAACGGTATAACTTGAACCTTTTCAAAGTGAATAGGCATTAATTAGGTGTGCATGCTTCATCGACGACCTTATCGTGACTTTGCATCAGGAGAGATGGAAGTCAAATGAGTCCTTATTTATTTTATAAAAAACTGCGAAAAGATTAGGTGCTTTTATTTAGTAACAAACAACTGTATAGCAACATTCTCAAACTATATTTTATAATAACCCAAACAGCAATAAAAACAATTAACCTATCAAAACCAAAGCAGATCTCGTATTACAAGTCACGAGTCCGTATTTCTTAAACAAACGACCAAGCAACACATCAGGGCTACTGCCTACGATATCCGACCATAAATGACCACGAATATGGCCACAAAAAACGGCCATAACTTCTTTGAAAAGATAAACACCAATTATGGTCAAAGCGGCGTTTCCAAAAATCTGTGCTTTATTTTTTATATCTTTCATCAAAATTTTGTCGTCGTGTTTGATTCTTATCAACATATACCACTTCACTTCGACAAATATGTTATTTAATTGTGTCGACTTTATTACGAAAGTCATAAAGAACTTTACTAAAGTTTTGATTAGGTTTTACAGTGTAAATACAGACGTGGTTTTGGTATAAAACTCGTCAGTCACGAAGTGAATCGTTTACTGTTTACATTTTATTATTATGAGCTTTTGTATTTTTGTTCCAATAACTGGACCGTCTTTCTTCTTATATAGTTCATTGTAAAACCTTTTAGAAAGTACGAGAACAATACAACGATTGTTTAGAATATTGACGTATGTCAAAAACAGGAAATTCTTCAGGAAAATATTAAAAAAAAAACTGAATCGTATTTAGTAATTAGGTCAATGTTAATGTATGGGTGTGAAACAACACAATAGTGGCGGAAAGGAAGATATTGCGAAAGATTTTGGAAAAATCAAAGAACAATTTGGGAACTGGAGGGCCGCATAATCGGAAAAATAAAATGTGCTCGATTTCGCTGGCTACGACATGTGGAAAGAATGGGAGAGGATCGAGCTGCCAAAAGAGCGTATTTGTGACAGCATACGGGTAATCGTCCAGTGGGCGGTCCAAGACATAGCTGGAAGAAAAACGTAGCCAAAGACCTAAAGGAATTGACTGTGTTCGAATGGTCAGAATTGGCACAAGACTACTTTGGTGTCCGAGGTCAAGATCCACTTCGAACCGCTGAGCGACCTTGCAGCAGTCACCTTGAGAAGTAAGTTGACAAGTCCCATGTGCTTGTAAGTTTACCACCAAGGATGGTGGTAAACTTACAATTAATTAAAACTTAAATTTTTCCAAATTAAATCGTCAGAAATATGTAAGGCGGCAGTACTTCCCTGGACGAACTCTACTGCTTCTAAGCTTCAATACCTAAGCTTCAAGTAATACATCTAATACATAATATTACGTGAAAGGTAAAGGGCCCTTAGAGCGTTTGTGCACTACGTCCGATTCGTGTCAGTTCTGAATCCGAGAAAAGACGGTCCGAAATGTCACTGGTGCCCGAAGTGTCATTTTATCTGTAGGTATCCAAGCGAATATCGTATTTTCTCGGATTGGAATCGGACTTAGTGCACAAGCGACATCGGAAGTGGGTTTGAGTTTTCTAGATTAGTATAGTCTGGGATTCGGAATAAATACCAATCGGATGGAGTGCGCAGTCAGACTAAGTCCATATTTTGGAATTTAGATGTTTCTACAAACATTGTAAGAGACATCAATTCATATCGTCGTTTGTTTTTAACTCAAGATTGATTTTAAATGCCTAATCAAGAGCCTCATTTTCTGTAGAAATCATTTGCATTAGGGTAAAACAGGGATAGATGCCGCAGTGGGATAGGTGCCTCGTTTTCAAAAAACCTAACTTCCCCAAACCGCAACAAAGAATAATTAGTTTAAATAAGGAGTATAGGCACCACTCATCAAAGTTCCTGCAGGGCTTCGTGTGGAATAGACGCGTTTGGCTTGTGCATGCGTTTATTTCAAAATTTCAGACGCAAGTATTTACTGTGGCATAACTTTGAAGTTATGATAAATTCTGGTTCATTAACTGCTCACCTAGTTGTCAATAATCGCTCTTTTGTATATAGCTTAGTTATATAATAAAAGGGCATCTATCCATATCGAATAGAATAGTCGTCTCGATTTTTCGTGGTGTAGGTGCGCTTAGGGGCAAAGGACAAGACAAGAAAGTTAGGAAAAGAAAATAAAAAAATACATTATTTTAGTGAAAAAGTAATTAAAAGTCCCAAAAAGACAAATTATTCACAGTTCTAACAGCGAACATTTTTGTATAGAATGTTTTGATAGCTACAAAAAACGAAGTGAAGTAGGTATAAACTTTAAATATTTATATTAAAGATGTAATATGTACATATATACAATATATTAAAGACTACAAATAAAACATTTTATTATGAATTTTACTATTTTATTCTAAATCTATCCTTATTAGTATTTTCATTGTGTGGAGTCTATCCATATAGGTAAGCATCTATCCTCAAAAAAATAGGTTTGCAAAAAGTCAATTTCTTCAAAATCAGTAAATGGTAGATGAATAAAATCAAGTATTAATGTAATGTAAAAGATTAAACTACAACTGTCCATAGGAATTGTTCATGGTAAACTAATAATTTTTAAATTAAGAGGCTCTTTGAAAAAGAGGGGCATCTATCCCGGTTTTACCCTAATATGACAACTCCTCGAGTTGAGGAGGACAAAGGTGAGAACAGCAAACTGTACTCCACGGTCAAGGAAGTCAGAAGACGCCACACTGTCTTACGTCGCCTACGTCACCTCGCCTCCAACAACACAAATATGTGAGTACCTCGAATATATCAGATGTTTATCAGAACGGGTAACATAATGGGTTTAGAACTTTTGCGGTACATTCATTGCAGTTACATTAACGCGACAACTCCCCAAGGGTGCTCATGGTGTCGAAAATCAAAAATCCATTCTGTTATCCTTTCTGATATATTCATACTCATACAACACCACCTCTGAAATTATGCAATAATTAAAAATAAAAGGCCAAAAACAAAATAGGTGAACCAGCATGGCCTACGTTCTTTAACTTACTGGGGACTTGAACCTAGTAGTGGAATTTATGGTTGTTTGATGATGACTCAATATTCAGAAGCAACCATTCTCCCACTGACTTAACACCTCTCGTATTTATGACTATTTCTAAAAAAAATTTGGTAGCAGTAGAGCTCCTTGTGAATGAGTTCGTCCAGGGAAGAACTGCCACCTTATCTATTTCTGCCGCCAAGCAGTAATGTGAGCATTACTGCGTTCCGGTTTTGAAAGGCAAGGATTGCTGCACATGGGACTTGTTAACTTATGTCTCAGGATGACGGGCGCAGTGGCAGTGCCCCTCAGGTCTTTGCTATTTAAAGTTCTGAGTTGCACTGCAAATTATTATCGACAGGTGTGTCGCTTACCATCAGGCGCACGATTTGTTCGTCCGGCCGCTTGATATTATAAAAAAATATTGTTGCATCTGACTAAAGTTTTCTTCGTGTAAGTTTTTTTGTCGCGTTTTTAACGAAACGAAGTAACGTGTCCGGCTTTTTGCATGTCTCCTGTTCAAGGCTAAATAAATAAATAACACACAAGTGTCGTTTTCAGATAACTTCCAAAAATGTGTCCCATTCAATAACTTTTATCTTATTACATAAATGCTAAGCATTATTTATTTAATACGATTGCTTGCTTACTTAGTCTGTGTTACACATAAAAAGACTACTTTACTAAATCACAGTAATTTAAAAAAAATTAAAAAGTGGGCAATTTCTCATTCATGGGAGCCGGTTCCACGTCGCCCTAATTTTAAGAAAAGAAGAAAAAAAATTTTACACTCGTGGAAATAGCAATATTTCTCATCAAGGATAAACTTTAATAACTTACACGTCGAATACATGCCGTAACTTTGCAATTTATTATAAACAAACATGTTTTCTTGGGAATACAAAATGTGTTTAAATTTTTCTTATCATTAGTGTCACTTCAACTAAAAGTCCATGCAATGCAAGTCCATGCAAGTCAATGCAACTAAAAATCCAATAGCAAAAGTTCATGCCGCATCACCTTCACCCTTCGCACACGTATAGAAGAGGCTCCTGTCGGATTGGAGTGTACACAGTGAAGTAACCTGTGCATCTCCGTTTTAGCAAAAAATCGACTTAAATACCGATTTCAGCGCTAGTGACTAAATCGTTCTCATTCATGTAAAGCAATCTATCTAAATGAGTATTAAGTAATAGTTTTATAAACTTTATTGTACATCATTTAGACAAAGGGAACTTTAATATCCATACACTTTTATAACGGTCCAGCATATTTTACACACTTGATCATTCAAAATGTATCCAAATATCATTATTGTCGCTTTCATTCTTGTCTACTTTTAAGTGAAATAGCTACTTTAAGCCAAACATTTACTTGAATTATAACAATTAGATGGTGATAGTGGTGATAATGATGGTGATGGTGGTGATGATGGCGATGATTGTGATGATGATGTGAATGGTAATGATGCTGATGATAATGGTGATCATGATGATAATATTCATGTTGGTAATAATGATATATTGATGTACAATAAAGTTTATATGACATTAATAAAATACTTATTTAGATTTATTTATTAATTACATATAGATAGATAGATGGTCTTACACGCATGAGAAAGATTTTGATACAAGAAGTTATATTAAAATATTTGTTACGTGTTAAATGTTGTTAAATGTTCTTTTGTGAACAATAAAACGTGTGTTGTAATAATAATTTCTCATTACTGTACCGTCTTTCTCATTTATGTTTATGAGAAAATCATTCGTGTTACTGCAATCTCATTAGTGTGAACTAAAATATCGTTTTTTGTTGTATTTAACTTAAATATTTCTTTGATTTTATAATTATTGACATTGCTTGAACTTATTTGTACGTTTACTATGGAAATAGACAACAACAATTTGCACCCAATATTAGGCCATACAAATATTTCCCCCGGCTTGGGAATCGAACTCGGGACCTCTGCGTGATAGTCCGTCCGGCCACAGAGGCAGTAGTTTCATTTCCATTGTATAATAATTGCGAAAGGTAGTAATGTTACACAGCTATCAGGTGTACTCTGATCATTCTCGGAATAGTTCACTACCTAATTTCCAAGGCGATCTTTATTATTTAAGTATTACATTTTTTTATCGTGCTATTATATAATATTCGAGTACTGTACCGTGAAATGTTATTTAATAATTACATGATAATATAATTGAATATTTAAGTAATAAAAATTCCGACGAAAATTAGGTACTGAACACTAGTCCGAGAATGACCGACGCCTTCACGAAACTTCTTAACTTCACGAAAGTTACGGGCAAGGCGTCACACACAGGCGGCACAGAGTTAACTAACTAGATATTTCCAGTAACCAATTAACGATACGCATATTTCTGTTGAAATTTATTGCGTTCCACGTAGAGAAGATAAATCGACGAAAATAATTGTCATTCACATAATATTACAAGGAAAATATTTTTGTATTGTTTGTCTGTGGATTTCAGAACGTAATATCATAATTTTTGATTTTTTTTTATTTCATTCAAAAGGTTTAAAAGAAAACTTATCGCAGTGTCTCGCTAAAGTT
Source organism: Hyposmocoma kahamanoa (assembly GCF_003589595.1). Taxonomy (NCBI): domain Eukaryota; kingdom Metazoa; phylum Arthropoda; class Insecta; order Lepidoptera; family Cosmopterigidae; genus Hyposmocoma; species Hyposmocoma kahamanoa. Next base: position 1,557,965 of record NW_020653715.1, read on the forward strand.
TGTTGGTGAAGTAACTTCACAAAACTATAGAACATGTAATACATTTATCAAAAACCAGTGTAGGCTTTAGCTAAATTGCCATAGTTTCAAGGAGTATACTTTTAATTTTTTCTTTAAAGTGATTTCACATAACAATTCAGCCTCTCAAATAACCTCAGTACAGAGTACTAAAAAAACCGACCTCCAAAGTCATACATCTCCTAGTTTGCCACCCTTAGAGGTGGAATATTTTCTTAATAACTGTAATAACGCGCACATACTTATAGCTATGGAAACCTTGTATCGCAGTTGCCATGGACACACACATAGACAACCAGAAATTATACTCAAACTCACGAGAGAAATAAATGTAGGCCATTCAAATATTTCTCCCGGCACGGGCATCGATCCCTGGACCTCCGGCATTGTAACCGTTCGGCTACGGAGGCAAATTAGTTCTTCACATTTAAATGGGACCAGTACTGAAGTACCCTCCTTCGAACAAAAAAGGATCATCAAAACATTCGTCACTTTTTGAACTGCAAATTTGAACGCTATGTAACTGACACGAGGTACGATTTTCAATACAAAATTGTACAGTTTGTAAAACTGAATACGCTTATGAAATAGCATCTTAGGAAACATGCAGATGTATTTATTAATAAACAATTTTTTAATTAATATTTTTCATTTTTATTTTTTCTACACAATTATTTGTATTATATTTGACAAATAAATTAACTAAACAATCAAAGCAACAAGCGTTTAGTAGTCGCATAGGTTTGTTTTAACCTCGACTCATAGTGTCCTTTAAATAAGCTACTTAAATCTCAATCTAAGAGTTAAAATTAGAATTCCTTTTAAGTAAACTGTTTGGTCACTACTTGGACAAGATCCAATACCCCTACTATGACGTTCGTTTAAAAATTTTGAGAATTGAGTGAGTTTGGGATCACGGTCATCAAAGTTACAAATAAAACATGGTCTTGAAATACATCTTATATAAACCCACCATCAACATCAAGTGCTTATAAACCAGATGTATGCGACACTTTATCTGGGGTTTTCCGGTATTTAGTAAAAAGTACTACAGTAAAAGTACTACTAGTATTTATGTAAAAAGCACTAGACTGAGTAAATAAAATCTACTATAGGCAGTACTTTCCATGTCCAAGAGACATTGTGAAGAGAGCCACATGTCAGCTCCTGACAAAGAACCTTGACCGTTTTGTCTAGAGTGTCACAAAAAATAAAAAGAGACATATATATTTTCGTTTATTTATTTACTTAGTTCAGGTCACATCACCCATGTAATATATACCTTAAGAACTAATATACATACAATATAATAAAACACTATATCTAACTAATCTCCACGAAGGCGCAATCTGGTGTCAGGTAACCAGCCACGAAATCGCCAATATATGGCAATTTTCGGCCAAATCTCTTCCTTTATGAACGAATTAAAATTCACGTTGTGGTGGAACTTCAACCGCTCGACACTCAGGGTGTATTTGGCTTCATGCTTGATGTACTCCACTATTCTAACTACTTTGTGGAGTAATGCAGTCGTGACAGGTACACCAGAGTCGTCAGTACGGCCGGACGCAGCAAGAAGTTCGGTCTTCTCAGTGCTGTGCCAAACTAACTAAAAAAAACTGGTGGGCTTCCTCTTCATCTTCTCCACCTTAGTGAAGCCGTCTTCGTCGCACCGGTCTATCCATTCAATAGTTCTAATTTTTGACACCATGTATTGACAATTTAAACTCTCAAAAAAATTGCTTTATATAAAACGTGAATTTAAATCGAGAATTCTTGGTACTTCAATTCATTATGAACATAAGATTTTGCATGGATGTCATATTAAACAGCACACAATGATAATGGTCATACAGATCTAACAAGACAGTATTATGCGTTCTTAGTCTTTGATCTCACCACCCAGGTTGAACCACATTATAATAAGTTAAAACCAACTCTGAAATTTATTCATGTTATGATTTGTGAATTAACTTAGTGTTAAGTTATGAAGTTGAGGTTTTAATTATAATATAATTTCTTCCAGGAGGAGATGGGCTGCAGCGTTTATAGCGCGTTGATAGTGTATGCACTCATACAGGGTAACCTTTTATTAACGTCCTTTAAAAGATGACAGTACATGTTAATGTCATTTTAGTTTCTATGAAACATTGTCAAATTTCTACAAATCGCTTAACCGAATGTTCCGGTTGTGAAGGGTAAGGGTGGTGAAACAAGGCGTACGACTTGTTCAACCTGCCACTTGGTATCATAGAATAAGAGTGCTTCATTTGTTCATTCATTGAACCACATGTCAACTGCATCGATTCTACAAAAATTTTCAACTCCAAAAAAAACAAATCCAACTGCTTCTGTGGCCGAACGGTTACCGTCCTGGTCTGCCGCGCAAAGGTCCCGAGTTCGATTCCCGGGCAGGGAGAAATATTTGTATGGCCTACATTTATTATTGTCACTTGATATTATAAAAAAATAACACTAAGAAATTTAATACCTTAGTGTAACAAACTCACATTTGCAAAATGACACCTTTTCAAGAGAGAGGTATGGCGTAGAAACTTGGACACTCACGCAGATCACAACAAGATAGTTGGAGGCTTTTGAGATGGGGTATACCGCCGTATTTTGAGGATCTCATGGCATGACCGACAAATGCAGAATTACTTGATAATTATAACAATCTAGTGGATAAATATCACAAAAAATAATTGAATATCAATTCAATACAAATTTCATTACAGATAATAGATAATTTCTAGCCAGTACTGGTAGCTGTAAAGTTACCTAACTGGGTGACGAAACTTTCATAGTTTTCTCATAGAGATCTCCGTCGTTGAAAACCGAGTACAAAGATACGACAACAAGCACATAGAGAAATTCGTGAGGTCCGCTGGTTTGTTCCGTGGTTTATTTGGCATAGCGTCAGACACGGTTTGCTAGAAGACGTCGTCGGTTCGAATCCGACCGGATTGAAGGAATTTTTTCTGAGTGTTCGGTCTTTGTATTAATAATTATGTGAAACAAAGCAACTTAAGTAACGTCTTTGCTTGAACTTGTTCAACTTGTTCAAGCAAGGAGGTTACTTAAGTTCAAAATTAAAACATTCGCTTAAAATGTTATCTAAACACAGCCACATATTACTTAAATATTTATTATTACGAATTTCTTAAAACTGATTATAATTAATTTCTGTATGAAATTTCGGTACCAAATTTTTTTTTACTATTCATCATGGCTGTATGTGTATTTGCTTTTTATAACATTTCAGATCGAGTTGTAGTGTCTATGGAAGAATAGCTAGCTGGCCATCTGTTGATAAAAAAAAAACAATTTGCAAAATCCACAATTGTTTTGTTGTGAACTATGTTTCGTCTGCTTAAAGGTAAAACCACATAAGTGACATAACCCACAAAAAAAAATCTCCAAATTATGTACCAGTGATAAGAAAAACATCATCTTTCTGCAGATAAAACTCTTATTAAATTTATAGCTTTTTTGTTATTATGATTCACTTGCAAAAGATAGTGATTTTCTTACCATATCTATGTAAATTAAAGACTTTTGTGAAAAATGTCACATATGTGGTTTTACCTTCATATAGACGATTTTTCATGCAAAAAATGGGTAAACATTGTATTTATTACCTCGCAAATGAAAAACATTGTGTGTATGTCGGACGGCAAAAAAATAGAAAACTTGAATATTGAAGCCCTCAGCCTTAGGCTTCGGGCTTCTAATAGACACACGTAAGTGATTTCTTATTTGGTACACAGTGTACTATTATGATTTCAAGTGACAAAAGCAGTTTTGACGTGTGATCGCATGTGGGCTTATTATAAATACCAAGAGAAGGAATTAAAGATGAAATTCTGTGGAATTATTTTAAGGTGACATCATTTACCGCAATACTGCAATTATTGCAGAGATGCAATTGCGGTTCGCGGCGAATGATTTATATGCAGCAGAAACCAAACGCAAAATACGCCATTATTTATTATATTATTTCATTTTCGTTATTTTGCCGTCATGCTATGAAAAATCACCGGTTAACCATTGCAAGACACTGGACCATTTTTATTATAGCAGATATTTTTCGTTATTACATAGAGTTACAAATCATTGGAATTTTTTAACCGACTTCAAAAAAAAACGTTCTCACTTCGATTGTAATTATGGTTTATAGTACCAAGTGACGCGTTGCTCACGTTACTGCCATGGAGGAACTTTTTCACAACTCTACTGCTGCTTCTGAGTGTGCATACTACAGTTGTTTAGTTGATAATGGATCAGTATATATATTATTATAGTGTGTCCATTCATCAGTAAAACATAGGAACTAGATATGTTTACAAATTTAATTCTTGTAGTTCAATGAGTAAGGTCATTAAACTTTAGACTTAAATTAATAATAACCTTGTAAGTAAAATGTTTTGTAGCAGTCAAGCTAGTTTGTTAAAATTATTAATACACAGATCGAACACTCAGAAAAAATTCCTTCGATCCGGCCGGATTCGAAACGACGTCTTATAGTATATCGCGCCAGACGCTATACGAACTAAGCCATGGATTCATAGATTTCTCATAGATGGCGCTATGACTAAAAACCAAACAGAAAAACCAATTATAAAGACACGACAACCAGCACATAGAAAAATTCGTGAGGTCTGGCACGGTATGCTAGAAGACATCGGTTCGAATCCGGCGGATCGAAATAATTTTTTCTGAGTGTTCGATCTTTGTATTATGTAAAAATTATAAGAAACTAGTGGAGTAATTTCACTAAAAATAATTGAATATCAATTCAATAAAAATTTAAAAAGCAGTAGAGCTCCTTGTGAAAGATTTCATCCAGTGTAGTACTGCCACCTTACCTATTTCTGCCGCCAAGCAGTCATCATTACTGAGTTTCGGTTTGGAAGGGTAAGGGTGCAGGTGAAATTTGAAAACTTATGTCTCAGGGTGACGGGCACTTTGCCCCTCACGTCTTTGGGATTTAAAGCTCTGAGTGGCACTGTAACTGTTACGGCCAGGCGTGTAGCTATAAAAACTAAGAAAAAATGCTAAGCTAAATTTATACTTGCGGTACTGAACTTGATGACAGAGAAAAATATAATATCAAGTGATACATTGGAATTACGAGTACATCGGTTATGCAATCGTTATATTCTCTAAAACTTGAAGAGCTACGAAGTTTCAGCGTCATCACTGTACATTCCACTGCTGCACACGAATCTTCTAAGGAAAAGTTTTCCATTACAGATTATCAACAAAAAAGAAACTAAAGTCATAATACTTGTCGCTAAAAACTATTACCGCTCCGGTGTTTTTGAACTTTAAAAAATAAAACTGTGGTAACGTATACAGGCTTTAGTTAAAATGTAGAGGTTTAAATTCAATGTGACCATATATTGAAAGCAATCGACACCTCTGCCCACATGTGTTGGCAAAATTATGCACGTACAGTTGCATGCAAAACTTTTATTTAAACAATTTGAATGAATCAACTTTCCGACTCGGCTGGGCAGCATTCGGGAAATTGCACCATATCTTCGTGTCCAAAATACCACAGTGTCTCCAGATGAAAATCTTCGACCAGTGTGTGTTGCCAGTGATGACTTACGGCGGTGAGACGTGGTCGCTCGCTGTGGCCCTCATAAGAAGGCTCAAGGTCACTCAAAGGACAATGGAAAGGGCTATGCTCGGAGTTTTAAGAGTAACCGACATAGCCCTAAGAATTGCAAAATTTCAGTGGCAATGGGCAGGGCACATTGCTCGCAGAACAGGTGGCCGATAGGGTCGAAGAGTTCTCGAGTGGCGATCGCCTACCAGAAGACGCAGCGTGGGCAGACTACCCACAAGGTGGACTGATCTGATCGTGATCTGGTGAAGGCTGAGGGAATCCGCTGGATGCAAGCGGCACAGGACAGGTCATTGTGACATTCTTTGGGCAAGGCGTCTTTTGAGTAAAAATATCAATAGATATTGATTAGCGTTAAAAATCAAAATATGCGTCCGAATAACCGTGTTACAAGTGCTTTATATATCTTTGTATGAGATTGGGTATCTGAACTAGTATAGTATTATAATATTATCTGTTTTAACCATCATATCTCTAGAAGGATAGAGTCGCCAAAGACCTGAGGGAGCTGAATGTGTCCTGTGCGGAATTCGCACGAGACTGAAAGAACCGGCGTAGTTTGGTATCGGAAGTCAACATCGAGTATATAACCAGAAATAAAGACGAAATAAGGGTCATCCATCCCTGGCAACTCATCAGGCAAATGGGCCTTATATCACTTTTAAATATCAACTCTCGTTTGCGCTGAATTCACAAATTAGAAAGCTGAAATAGTACAGCGCCAACAACTGACCTGTGTGTACGTCTCCGTACTTATATTCCAACACAGCATACAGTATTTATTGTAATAAAGATAATATCTCTAAAATGGGGGGCTGTTCCATTGGGTGGTGTGGGAAATACAGCAAAACATCTAATTACAAAATAAACGGAATCACATTTCATCGGTAATTAAGTATTAAATATGTAATTTTTCAATTTTCGTCCATTATCGGAAAGCTCAAGTTAAACTGGTCTTTTTGATGTGGAACAATTGACGACACCCGTCAATTGTTTCGAATTCGGACTCGACAATCGGAACGCAGTTGTCACCGGAATGATTTGGAAGAATAGTTTTCAAACAAATTAAATGACCTTTCGTTTCTATTTCTGGTTGTAAACTCGATGAAATTCAAGATCCACTTCCGCTCGCTTAGCCAGTGAGGCAAGTTAAAAAAAACGGAATTTAGACCCACAAAGACTTCTTATATTCTAAATATTGATCCTTTAAAAAATTATCAATACAGATGATTCGAAAAACCCTTTTCACCGCATCTTTACTACTATTGAAGGTATAATAAATCATAATTACCTCCGATCTAAACTTTCAACGGCTGCCGATGTTTGACATAATCCTCCAACCTTACAACCTATCACACACATAACACAAAGATGAGTTAAATAACAATATGATTTTCAAAGAATGGTAGTGTTCAATGTGGGCGGCTGCGTGGTGAACTGTATACCATTCATAAGAATACGGCCTTTGACTGCGAACGCATATTTTATCGGTTCTGACATTGTGGGCCTAAGATTTCGCTTTTTAAAATGAAAATAATAACAACAATTTACATTCTCATAGTTTCTGGAACGATAGATAAAAATGTTGGGTTCACCTACGACCATACCGCACCGTAGTATTGCTCTTACCAAGTGAGCTACGGGTCAAGTTATCGAGTTGTAAAAATTCTGAAATGTGTTTTTTTAAAGATTTTTAAAAAACACATTTAAGCCGCTAGTGACATCTAGTGAGAGATTTTAGAACCATTCTCAATTCATCACCGCAAAAATCTTGTTATGTTTGACTGTTTGTCACGGTAGTTAGGTATTTATTTTCAAAGTACAGAATCTTCTCTTGAATTATTATGATTTTTATACTGGCTTTTTTAGTATTTCATATTAACGCACACACGCACACACTCAACATAGCCCCGCACTAGGGAAACCCTGTGTCGCGGGTGCCATGGACAACCACAAATTACACCCAAACTCACGAGAGAAATAATTGTAGGCCATACAACTATTTCTCCCGGCCCAGGAATCGAACCTGGGACCTCTGCATGGCAGTCCGGCATGGTAACCGTTCGGCTACGGAGGCAGTTAAATGCTATATCTATATGCTTCATCTGAACACCAGCACTGAGCTTGTGCTCAGCATTAACCTGAGTTGGCTTTTCTTTTCTTTTTATTTTTACATTGTGTTTTTTCTATTATAGTATATTTTGTAAAAAGTCGAACAAATGTTTTTTTTTTTCGATTTGATATTGATAATACTATGTTCTATAAATCGACGACGAGTACGAAAGTTATGGGAACAGTAAAATTCTTATTAATACAAATATTTCCTTCATTAAGAAAGAATTTCGAAGATTCGAACCAGCGTCTTCAAGCAAACCGTGCTAGATGCTATGCCAACTAAGCCACGGAACAAACCAGTGGACCTTATAAATTTTTCTTTGGTTTTGCTTTTTTGCCGCAGCGTCATCTATGAAAAATCTATTTCTTCACTCAGTCAGGTACTTTTACAATCACTACCCGAATCCAGACGGATCAAACGAATTGTTTCTTCATGTTCGATCTTTGTATTAATATCAAACTAGTGGAGTCAACTCACAAAAAGAATTAAATATCATATTGAAACATTGAACAAAATGTAAACAAATACAATATAATTCTTAATAATTATTATTACTTCCGTCATAGAATAAGTTTAGTAAACCAAAAGGGAAACTTTGCTTACCTTCACCTTGGGCAAGATGCTGCACAAAACTTCCCAATAATAATTCCTTTGACCCGACTGAACTCAAACCAGAGAGTGTTGCGTCAACGGGGCTACCGCTCTGCCAACTGGCTATCGAACCTGCAGGTCTTCGGTATGTGCTCGTTGCGGATCTTTGTATAGAGTTTAAATAGCTTTTTGCCGAAGCGCCACCTGTCAGAACTTATGAAAGTTTCTTCACCCAATCCGGCACCTTTACAGCTACCAGAAGATTGACAGAGATGTCGCTATATTAATTTCAATAATTATGTTATTTCTTTTTTTTGTATATGCTACTAGTTTATTATGTAGTTCGAAAATTAATTTTCAAGGAATTGAGCGTCATTTTAGCGTCTTCCATTCAATTGAATATTTATAAATTATTTATTTTATTTGCCTTATTGGTTAGCGCTTTTGCGCGCGACTGTACGTGGGTGGTAGCAGTTGTGACTAACGGACAAATAAACTCATTCTGATTATGATAAATATTATTATTTCTTATTGAAAATTTGAACCTAGTTTTATGTATCTTCTTCTTTGTAATATTTTTAGTAGCTCTAGATGCGTGGGCTTAGTAGTAACCGACGCGCTTATCCATAACAGTTGGAGTGTCATTTAAAGCTTTAAATTGCACAGAATAAGAGTCAATAAGAGTAAGACATCAAAAAACATCGTGAAATTCAATAAAAGTTTTGGTAATATTTACGATCCTATATAATATACTATAACACCGTTTCATGACATTTTTCGGCGAATAAATATCATGTGTTCTTGTAAATAGACAGTATATAAAAGTTGATGGTGATGAACAGCAAAAAATCATCCAAAAACATTAATGTATACGGAGTTGAATCAAAATATCGCTTTGTACGACTGTCGTATGGAACAGTATCTGCAAGAAATTATTCAGACGCATCGTTCATCAATTGATTTACACACTCTGGCTGTGTTTTATTGCTGTTTAATATTATTATAACTGCGTATTGCAGAAACTGAATAACTTTAAATCTTATTCAGTTGGGCATGAACTAATGCGTAGTTCAAGGTAAGCTTTAAAATGGACGCATTTGAAAAGAAAAGAGACAGGGCCTGACAACTTTAACTACTAAAAATTGCTCTTTTCTAAAACCAGCAATACAATGACATGTTGGTCCAACGTTCCTGGGTGAACGCCAATTATCAACGTATTTTGTCTTGCCTTGCCATCGTTCGGTGTCACTCTCCTAGCTGGCCGAGTGAAGGCGAGCGCCAACGAGTATAAAAGATATAGATCGATAGATTATGGCACAACACTAAAGAAATCCGCCATTTGTTTTGTAAAATTTTTATTTAGGCATGTAAAAGAACTTATTTCACCATTCAATATTTACATTCACGTCATAAGTCTGTTATTGTCCATGGCATGCGAATCCCGAAACGAAAGCGTTTGTGACTCACGAATGGCGGATGGCTCACGGGTAGTTTTGATTTTGTACGCAGCTGCGGTTGTATATGTTGCATTTTGGAAGTGGACGTCCAGATCAATTTTATATATAAAGTTATGAATATGCTGGATCAGAAGGTCCAGGGTCTTGATTTCCGGGAGACCCTATTTGTGTTCTAAATTAGTACTGGGTGTACCGGATTGTGCTCTGATACTCATAGGGAGTATCAGAGCATATCTTAGAAGTCGATACTACCGGTTATGCGGTTCATTTTGCTTGGGTCGATCGGCAGGGATACTGGCTTTATTATAGAATTTTTTTAGTAACGAAGTTAAAGCCTTTTGAAAACAGTATATAGTATACTATATACGTGTTCTATTAAGTACAGTTGATATGACCAAAAAAACAATGGTATATGTAAAATACCTATTGATTTTTTTTTTGGGAATCGTGTTTTTACACCACATACTAATCAGTGTATATTCTCAATTTTAGTATATATTTTTTCCAAACTGATCGATTCAACACTTTTACTGTTATACGAAATCAACCAAGGGTTATATAGACTCGCGAGCTCTTCGTCTCATTTGGTGTTTACCCGATGGCAAAAATCTTTCCCTTAACATTATTCAACTCAGGTTATATCACTTTTCCAATACGCAAGACGTAATATTATTAATAAAGTGAAGGAATCGCGCCGGCCCATGAATCTCCGACATCCGCCAGGGCCGGACTCAATTAGTCATTTATGTCAAAATACCGGAGCTTTAAATAACACCTGTATTGGTTATTTGTGGGCTTTGGCTGTCGCTATGACGTCATTGTTCGATATTTTGTGAAAAGATATTACAATTACAATTAGCTACCCTGATTTCCCACTGTTGGGCAAAGACTCCCCGTGAATCTTCCACGCATCCCGATCTTGAGCAAACTGGACCCAAACCTTACCGGTGTCCAGTTCGTCACGCCATCCCTTCCTCTGCCTGCCACGGTGCTTTACGGTTTTGGGGCTTTACTGGGTGGTTACCTTGGCCCACGTGTTTCAGGCATGCGGCAGATATGACCAGCCCAACTTCATTTCAGTTTCATAGCTTTTTGGGCTACATCAGCAATTTGAGTTTGGGAGTGCAGTGTCGTGTTCCGAATTCTTTCGGTCCGTTTCATATCAAATACGCTGCGCTCATTGCGCGTTGACAGACCTCGAGTTTGGACTTTTGGATCTTTGTAAGTGACCAAGTCTGCGCGCCATAAGTTAGTGGGAGTACCCCCTCATAAGATCTGTAAAAAGATGTAATTGCGCAAAATGTATTTTGATAAATCATGGCCTAGTGTCAAGTTGACATAACGTACCCATCAGTGGAATGACCAATGTAATAGCGACGAATCACACACTCACCTCTGTCGAATAAATGTCATAACTAGAATTAGGTAAATTTATCAACACAATACAAATATTCGTAACATACGTTCTAATTTATAACATAATATCTAATATTACCCGTTAAAGGCATTTCTTACGTAAACGCCTATTATTCAATCTCAGAATATCTAACTAAACCTATGTTAATATTTACTACCTAGTCAAAGTCAGAGTGAAATTATCTTTATTTCATAGGTAAGCAAATTAAACTTGAAATCGTAATACTGATTAAACCCTACTGCTACATGATATGATATTATATGATCAAGGAACTCTAGGGGTTTCTCTTTGTTAATATACTTTTGAATACATTTAATGTCTTAGATCGAGACTACCTGCCAGAACCAAACGGGTCACTACCACACGAATTATTGTCATCCAAGTACGTGGAAGCTGTATAATAACCTTTAAAATAAAATTTAGAATAAAACTATTTCATACAAAATACTTTTTTGTGACGTAAATAATGTTACAAGTTATTATTGCACATGCTAGATTTAATACAGTTATTTACTAATTTTAAGTAGCAGTAGACATCCTAAAGAAAGAGTTCGTCCAGGGAAGTACTGCCACTTTAACTATTTCTGCCGCCAAGCAGTAATGTCAGCATTACTGTGTTCCGGTTTTGAATGGCAAGGGTGATGGTGAAATTCAACTTATGTCTCAGAGCGATGGGCGCAGAGGCAGTGCACATCAGATTTTTGCGATGTAAAGCTCTGAGTGGCACTGCAACTGTTATGGACAGGCGTGTCGCTTTCCATCAGGCGTACGACTTGTTCATCCCATCACTTAAGTATCATAAAAAAGTCCCATATGCCTGTAATTTCACCAGCACCCTGACCCTTAAAAACCGAAATGCAGTAATGCTCACATTAAGGCGTGGCGGCAGAAATAGGTAAGGTAGCAGTTCCAGGTCCCGGAAACGCTGGAAGAGCTCTTTCACAAGGAGCTCTTCTGCTACTAAATCTATTTGCTTCGACATAAACAAATTTAAGTCTAAGGAAGCACCAAGTTGATTCAAACTTAGAGGAACACAAAATTGAATCTTTAACGTTATTGAGTTATGACAGTTCACTTTGTAAATGACATAATGATTTCCATAATGAAGACACGATAAAAAGGTTTTATCTATCTATATGAATTAGGTTTAATTGTAAAACAAAGCATGGTAGTATATTTATTATAAAATTTGCAAAAAAACAGTATTAAATAAAAACTTGACCATCCGAATTTTTTGTCAGGAGCTCCTCTCTCTCCACCGTTGCTGTATAATATAATTTTACAATGGCAGTAAAAAACTTCATTGATATAGATGCCTATATCAAAAATTTGATCAGTAAAAAACCAAATCTTGTCAATGGACAGTAGGACAAACTTAAAAACCGTAATTCAGAAAGAAAAATTAAAATCGTCGTTGTATGGACTAAGCATTATTCGGAGTGCAACTTTTAATATTGTTAATTCTCAGTTTGATTAATAGTTTCACTGGTCAGTAGCAAGAATTTTTTTCTACGTCCGGACAACTGGCCATTCTTTGTATCCGATTCATTTATCAAAATGTTTCATTAATGTCCGATCGAAACGAAATGGTAATATCGATTCGATTGTTCGATTGAAATTCAAATGTTTTGATTCGTTTTTTAAATTTGTATGCTACCGAATGAATTAATGATTGTTGAGCCACTGATTTGTGACGTGTAGTATTACTAGTATCTACGCAGTGTGGTTAGGTATCATATTGATTTGACGTTTTTCAACGTGTTTCTTGCTACAACTTGTTCATAGTCTTGTATCAGAGATGCATTGCAGGTACATCCTTAATTCATTAAAATATTCAAAATATCGATGTACGTTTTTTACCGAAATACAACAGTATGTCATAAATCACCAAAGCTAGATATAGAATAAATAAATATAATTATGTCACCCGTAACAGGATGCCGAAAATATTGGTGGCTCTTCCCGTTTTTAAAACAATTTTTGATTTTAGCAATGCTTCGGCAAAGGTGGCTGTCAGCTTTTAGGTCTACTATAAGGTTCATAAATAAAAAAATGTTATATTTTTATCGTAGTTTAATTATCAAATCTAGATCATGAGTATTTTTACCTAACTCCCTGGTTACCAGAGCCAATTTAGAAAAGCTTTCTTTATTCTCAAATGGGAATGGAACCAGAAGTCTCTGAGTAATCTCTAGAGTATAATAGTCGAGCTACCGAGGTCATCGTCTTAAAGAATGATGTGGATGAGAATCGATAAACGCTATTAATCTAAAACAAGTCCCCATCGTAGCGTGGTAACACTTCGGAGGCCCAATAAATTAATGCGGTATTAGAACCGTACCCTGTCGAACGCTGTCCGATGCCGTAGATTATCTATCAAAGCGACAGTATCGCTGTGAAGAGATCTCGCGCCTCGTGAGGTTTAAACTAAAGGATGTCCTGAAAGATATGATGGCTTTACGTTCTAAATTAGAAAACAATTACGATATTCTAATGATCCCAATGTGGTGGTAGTCTAGTGAGAGAACGGTTGTTTCACAATCGAAAGGTCGACGGTACGAATTTGTGGCATCATGTACCCATGACTTTGTTTAAAGCTATGTGAAGTTGTGTGTGTGTATAGCATCCTAGCCGTTGTTGCCAACGGGCTGGACTGCCCCTACCAACTACACGTGCACAGGGTAGTGGTCAAGACGTGGTGTTTCTCTAGAATAAAATAATTTTGTATTGTACTAACCATATGCTGTATACTATGGATCATGGTCCGAAATAAATAATTCTATTCTATTCTATTGATGGTGTAGCACTTCTTTGTCTATGCGGAACTCAAGTTAGTAAGAAACGCCACCTTTTGTGTTTCCATTGCAAGATTTCGGATTGAGTGTGAACCAGTATTTTGGTTTTTGAGCAAAGACATTAGAAATTATTTACTACAATCGTCAGTGAAAATCATAGTCGTTACCTTTGGCTGTTTCCATCTTTATTAGACTTTATGAAACATCCTTTATTACCAATGGCAGTGGCATGATCATCCTATCGAGTCGCTATCGGTAATCATCTCGATTTGAGAGGCTAATGATTTTTATCGCCTCATGTCGGAAGTACTACATTGACGGATGACGCTCGATGCCCGATATTTGTCTTGATCGTGTTTGTCTCTTCGTAATTGGTAAAGCTTTTGATCAATAGACTGTTGTGGTCTTGCGTTTTGAGACCAGGAGATGGAGAAAGAAGTTTATTTGTTTTTTTAAATTAAAAATTGACTCACGGTTGGTGTCAATCTTACCTGATGTTTAGCAAAGCAAAAATAAAAAAAAAGCAAAGAATCACTTGAAAACGTCACATTTAAGCTACTGCTCGTCCACTACGCTGTCTTCCCTGAGAAGAACGAGCAAGAAACTCTATAGATTGCTCTTTTCAAATAAACTTAAATATTATGAAATATACTTTGAATCAAGTTTATGGGCAAATTTGAATACACTTTGAATCTAGAGCCGTGTCGTCTTTCGTTACAACTTTATCTAACACGTAGTCTTCAATTTTGTAATATGATTTTTCGATCAAAATATTTTTAATGTAGTTTTTAAACTTAGGAAATGATAAACTTAATATATGCTCCGGAATCTTATTGTAAAAACTTATACAGTTCCCCATAAAAAAGTCCTTTACCTTGGTTAAACGAAATCGTGGTACATGAGTTTGGACTTAGCTCTAAGGTTAGCTACTCTAGCGACTATGTGACTTAAATAACTCCAAATTTTACTTTTCGGGATTATCGGCAGATTTTTATACATAAAAACTAAACACCAAATTTTACAATCACTGCTTGTGTATGAGCGTCTAACCTCATAAATATGTATCAAGAGCATTATCCTCGTCTAATCGTGTCATCTCGAGAATCGAACTTGGACCATTGTTTCGTCAATGACGGATCTCTCAATACGATGCTTTATTGGTACCAATCAGTATTGTCAGCTTTCGACCATCTGGATCGCGGCTTTGTATCGGTTTGTAGGGTATACGAGTCAGTTACTGGACACATATGCCGTAAAAATAATGTTATTATATATTAATGTAGTTTCATTTTTGTTAATTAGCAATTTGCTTTAGATTTGGAAAGCAAATTATACTTAAAATAGTCACATTGACTAAATATTACTACTTATTTAGGAAGTAACCATTTAGCAAGGCAGATTCCTAGAAAATAATTAATAAGAAACTAATGGTGTTGCTGTTATTTACAATATTTATTTCAAATATCATAGATGGAAACAAACTGAAAGAGATAAACGGGCCACTACCATGAATTCTTGTCATCCACACAAATCTGAATAATTCTGTTTTACTTAAAAATTTATGTATTAGTTTTAAATCGTATGTCACTTTTTCTTTCTCTTTGTCTTAATTATAAACATATTTTATACCTAACATAAAGAATACGACGACGGCGTGGCCTACCTCACCTTTGCATCTCCTCCTATTTATACGTGGCGGTCGAGTACAATACCTGTGATTTTTTATTGTCAATCTTAAATAAAGTCATTATTTTGATTGAACGTTTCGAATCAGGTTAGATCGTTTTTTTTGTCGCACCGAGAAGTGTTCGAGACAAATCGATTGACAGACAACTGGTGAACTTAACCTACACGTTTTGTTGGAGTTT
Organism: Hyposmocoma kahamanoa; assembly: GCF_003589595.1. Classification (NCBI taxonomy): domain Eukaryota; kingdom Metazoa; phylum Arthropoda; class Insecta; order Lepidoptera; family Cosmopterigidae; genus Hyposmocoma; species Hyposmocoma kahamanoa. The sequence goes on from NW_020653715.1 coordinate 1,573,862, forward strand.
CAGGGTCAAAATTAGAACCAACGAACGCTTGCTTCTCAGTTGAGAGGTCTAAGGTTCAATTCGCTATAATTCCTAAAGAAGGCAAACATCGTGATCAAACCTGCATGACGGAGAAAGTTGACATCTCTTGGAGAACGTGTGTAGTTCCAAAAATGCTTTTCACCATCTCTTTAAAGGAGACCAGTAGGATGTACAGTGAATTAATGATGATTCAATTGTGTCATCCAATTTGAACGTCAGCAGATACATAGAATCCAAGGCCAAAAATGCAGGCAGGAAGCTTGGCATCCTTTCCAAGGTGAGCTGTACCAAGCACAAGTCCGGTCGCATATGGAGTACTGCTGCCACTGCCACTAAATACCAACTAGACATCTTGGTCTTGAAAAGCGTGCCCAGAGATCTAAAGGTGACTCGGATTTACTAGAAGCGAAGCTGCAGAGCCTTGAACACCGCCGTAAAGTTGCCTGCTTATGCCGATATTCTACAGAATATATCAAGGAGCGTGTGCGATGAAATTGCATGATATAATTCTGCCGTCCTCATTCCATCATCAGGGGACTGGATGTAGGCTGGGGTTCCACTTCTATATTGTGGATATTCCCAGGATTTGCGAGCGGCCAGGGAGTGGAATTCCCTGCCTGCGCACGTATTCCGCGCACGCTATAACTTGGACCTTTTCAATGCGCGAGTGAATAGGCATTATTTAGGTGTGCATGCTACATCGTCGACCCATATTTTTGCCAAAAAAAGTGGCCGAAGAAAATATTTTAGACATTTTACGTTAGCGTATTGTGAACAGCTACGAATTGGAATTCTTGGCCGGGTTCCATTTTTCCTGAGCCCGAATGTCTGCAAGGTCAACATCTGTAATTACCTGCAGGTGAAATTATGGACAAATATGATAATATTTCTAAAAAAATAGAACAGTCAATCGCATATATCTAAAAATTAGAAACCGACTCTCACTTGACCTTTTTTTCTTACACCAGTGGTTGATATTGACTAATAGCCGTTTAAATCGCTTAGGATTGATCCGAGGTTACAAATTACGGTTATTTTTAACCGCAATCGGGTCTTTTGATGTGAAATATGGAAAGGTATTAATTTTGAAATGTCTTTA